>NW_024039765.1:0-284147 GCF_016077235.1 Cyprinodon tularosa | reverse complement strand
TCCCCCCCACCCATCTTTCCATCCATCCATCCCCCAATCCTCCACCCATCCATCCCATCCACCAATCCTCATCCATCCATCATCCATCCATCATCCATCCATCCATCCGTCCATCCATCCATGCATGCATCCATCCATCCATCATCCATCCATCCATCCATCCATCCATCCATCATCATCCATCCATCCATCCATCATCCATCCATCCATCATCCATCCATCCATCCATCCATCCATCCATCCATCCATCCATCATCCATCCATGCATGCATCCATCCATCCATCCATCATCCATCCATCATGATCCATCCATCCATCCATCCATCCATCCATCCATCCATCCATCCATCCATCCATCCATCCAATCATGATCCATCCATCCATCCATCATGATCCATCCATCATGATCCATCCATCCATCCATCCATCCATCCATCCATCCATCCATCCATCCATCATGATCCATCCATCCATCCATCCATCCATCCATCCATCCATCATGATCCATCCATCCATCCATCCATCCATTATGATCCATCCATCCATCCATCCATCCATCCATCAATCCATCATGATCCATCCATCCATCCATCATCATCATCCATCCATCCATCCATCCATCCATCCATCCATCCATCCATCCATCCGTCCATCCATCCATCCATCCATCCATCCATCATCCATCCATCCATCCATCCATCCATCCATCATGATCCATCCATCCATCCATCCATCCATCATGATCCATCCATCCATCATGATCCATCCATCCATCCATCCATCCATCCATCCATCCATCCATCCATCCATCCATCCATCCATCCATCCATCCATCCACAAAATAATCACATTTTATAAAAATAACAGAATAAAAGAGAAGAATATGATATGAATAAAGGATAATATTATTTCACAAAATACAATCAAAGAAAGCAGGATTTACTCTCAAAACCTTTTTTCACTGAAATATTTTTCTAAGTTTCTTTTCTAAATTGCAATTTTATTTTAAATTCCCATTACCGAATTTACAAAATGAGTTCTTGACTTGTTCATTTCAAAATGTTATATTTTATTTATCTTTCTGTCTCATTTTAAATACGATAAAAACAGAAAAAACTGAAGAAATTGAGCACAGAATTGTACTTAATAGAATCGGTTTGTTATGCAGGCTGCCACTGATCCACCTGCATCAGAGACATGCCAGAGCTTTACTTTTCCCCAACACCTGTTAGAATAAGACCCAGGTTACAATTTTAGGAATAAGAAAAGTCTAAATTTTGCAGGAGCCCAATCAGCTGTAACACAGTATGTCAGTAAGTCAGTATAGCTAAACTTTCCAAAAACTCAGCTCTCAATGCAAAGGAAGAAAGGCCAAAACTATTACTGGAAGACGCACCTGACAAAGTGGACGGTGAAAATAGTTTCCTCATTTTTAAATATTGTGCGGCACATTTCATCAAGCTGTGATCTGCAGAATCCTTCATTGAAAAACATTATTAAGAAGCAAAGACAGTAGAAGAATCCTGACATTTTTCCTGTGGATTTTCAACTGATCTGAGGCATTTTAAGAAGAAATGCAGACCTTTTAAAATCTTATTTAATTGGAAAAAGGATTATTTTTGTTTTGTTCCTTAAACTTGACGCTCAACAGCAGAGTTACCACCCATTTATTTCACATGGATGAAGACATAACATTCTGTCCTTCTTGCTAAGAAAACATGAAAAAACACAGATGTCTTTATTTAATTACACAATCAAACCTTCACAATTCCATCTTCTAATTATTTTTTAGTTATTTTTTTGTGTGACATCTCTAGTTTCAGCCTGACAACTTTGGGCAAACCTCCACTTGACTGTGAAAAATCTTAACTCATTGCTGTTTGTGACCTGAGGCTGTTATTTTATTTTAGTTTTTTTCAGGAAGTCAAAAATAATAATAATATATAATATATATAATATATAATGATGACCTAGTTATTAGGATTTTAAGACCTTATTGTTGGGATCCTCAGGCTTGCCCACCAGAGGGCGCCGAGGATCCTCTTCTGTCTCTTGTTATTTTCTATTAGGGCTGGAGTTACTGTTGGGATCTGGAGATTACCCTCTGTCTCCAGCAGAGTGCGCCGTGGGTCTTCTGGAGCTGGAATCTTCCAGCACACCTGTTATTCATCCACTCATCAGGAGACCTCCCCTTTATAAGCTCCTGCCAGACCTTGCTTCAACGCCGCAGTGTTGATCTTAGTTGGTTAGCAACCTGAGCCTCTGTTACTGATTGAATCTTAGTTGTCTCTAGTGTGAGATCAGATTCTAATCTCTCCTTTGTCTGTGCCTCACAGGAAACCTGTTGCTAGTCTGAAGCTCTGGATGAGCTGCCTCACTGGAAACCTGTCTCTAGCCTGAAGCTATAGGTGAGCCTAACCTGCTAATCTGCCCTGGTGAGCCAACCTGAAAATTCCTATGTGGATTTAACCTGAAGACTTCTATGTGGAGTTTACCTGAAGATTCCTATGTGGAATCAGCCTGAAGAATCCTATGTGGATATTCCCTGTTCTCTGCAGTGAGCTGGAAGCTCAGATCAAGGTCTGCCATGCTAAGCCTGAAGCTAGACGCTTAGCTTCTCATGAACTCTGCTAACCAACAGTCTCCGGTCCCAGTCAAGACTTCAGTGAACCAGTCTCAGAACTTCTTTATGATCTTGTGTTCAGAACTTTGAATAAACATTTGAACTTTTCCCCTGCCTTCTCCGTGTGTGTTCTGCATATGGGCTTGCTCCTTTGATCCATCATGACACTTATTTTGAGATTTTAAGTGCTGGCTAGCTCAAGAGGTAAGTCATATGAGTTGCAGACAGGAGGCCCTGGGTACGAATCCCTGCTGGGAGGAAATTAGCTGCTACTTTGGGTCCTTAGGCAAGACCTTCACCCTAATGCCTGCTTTATGAGTTGCTTTGCAAAAAAGCATCTGCTAAATACATAAACATAAGACCTATGGAGCTATATAGTAAACGTCTTAGCTATTTTTTCCTGCTTGAGTTGGAAAAGAATTTGCAAAGCCGCTGTATTTCCTGCATACCAACAGATTATCATATTTCAAAATAAGGAAATGTAAAACAAATGCCTTTAAATAATGCAACTTTGAACATTATGATGTGCTTGCAAAAGGACATAATATATATACATATATATATATGTGTGTGTTTTTTACTGTTTTTTTTTTTTTTTTTGAGATGTTGTTTTCCAAGTTTTAGGTTTGCAAATGCTTTCTTTTATATTCTGGGTGGTTTCTCAGACCAATAAAAATGCTACTGCTAATGTTAATAACTTCTGCATACACAGAAATTACTCTAAAACTCTACTTTTTGACTGAGGGTGTTTTTAATGTGTTCTATCCATCCCTTATTGGAACAAATTTCACTCCATAGATTTTCTACTTCAGAGGAATTTTAAGCTGAACCCCCCACACTGCATCACACTTCACTCCCCCGTTTCACTTACACTCCAGCTTGTCCTCAGGCGTCCCCCTTTCTAACAGCGATAGGTAGCAGACGATGTCCTTGAGAAAGACCACCTGAGGTGACGTCTGTGGGGAGCCTTTCTGAGGCGACGGGCTTCTCCGCAGGGATCGATGTTTCTCTGTAAGTTGCACAACACAAACCTTCAATGTTACACACAGTACCGATCACTGTCTGCGCTGAGGTACGAGCCCTCTGCCTACTTTAATGAGGCTAAATGAGCAACAGCACCTGCAAAGTACACACTTTTGCATTAGTTTAACAGGTTTGGAGAGCTGTGATCACAGTATAGCATGAGGAGACAACAGAGAGTTGAGGAAAACAAGCTGAGAAAGCACTATTTATAGTATTAGATGGGGGCGGCAATGCCACACAATACGATAAGAGGTCTAAAAGGAAGGAACAAGACTAGCAGCTAATAGATTATACCAACTCAACCAGTCATCAGCCTCTCATTCTACTGACAAAGTTTGCAAAGATTTTTATTTTTGCCTTATGCTTTAAAGCATTATAAACAGTGAAACTAAATCCTGGAAGGTCTTTAAAGCGCCTGTTGATTAAAACCTCTTCGAAAGCAAAGCAAAGCCGAGTTCAATTCAATTCAGTTTATTTCTATAGCGCAAATTCACAACACGTCATCTCAAGTCACTTTACAATTAAACCAGATCATACAGTCAAATTGATTTAAAGTTTTCTAAGGAAAACCAGTTGATTGCATCGACTCATTACTCATTTTTGGCAACAGTGGAAAGGAAAAACTCCCTTTTAACAGTTATAAACCTCCAGCAGAACCAGGCTCAGTGTGAGCGGCCATCTGCTGAGGCCCACTGGGGTTCAAGGGGACAGAAGCAGACATAGAAAAAGAAGCATAGATACAAAAGGCAACTGTCAACCAGCTCCACAGGCGTAGCCTCGTGAGACCATCCTGATCTCGCGAGCTTTCAAGGTTTCTCTCGCTAATCAGTCTGGAGACTCTCCGTTGAAGAAAATTTGGAGCCGTTCACCAAACGAACGTCCAATCAGCGTTGGCTTTGAGGCGGGTTGAGGTGTGACGCAACGAGAAGCGCGACAGTTCAGTCTAAAGAACATGGCGGCTTCAGCCGATGAAACTAGCGTTAGCGTTGCTATCGAGCAAGTTTTATCGGAATTACAGAGTATTTCTTCACTGAAAGAAGAGCAAAACACTGCTCTGGAGGCTTTTCTCAGAAGAAAAGATGTTTTTGCTCTTCTCCCGACTGGTTTCGACAAGAGTTTGATCTATCAATTGGTCTTCGTTGTCGCTCTGTTAGTACGCCATATGCTTGGTTGATCTGATTGGTTTATTTGGCCCGTCTATCACCAACATAGGCCAATCAGCTAACCAGTATTTTCACCCCTTCCCAAAATTACTTCAACGGAAGGTTCCCAGATGGATATGCGGAGCAAATCCATCTGGCGGAGTCAGGTTACCACAGGCGGCCCCGTCCAGGAAACACACAGCCAGGCAGACGAGCTCCGAGCCAGCTCCAATACCAGAGGATGAAGAGAGCACATCCAGCCAGTCACAGTCAGAGAAACAGGACCACACTGAAAAACAGGCCAAGCTCCACTATCTATAACCAACGGTGTGGGTACACTATAATCCCAGGTGTTCAACATCATCCCATCCCAAACATCATTTCAAGCTATTCCAGTCGCTGCAGCCGCAGCAACCACATGTGTAATGAGGAGCTCAGTGAATTCCAGCGTGGGGCTTTGATAACTAGCGCAGTCATTACATTTCTTCTCTGCTTCTCTGTGCTTTCACTGCATATAATTATAGAAGCTGCTGGGAATGACGGCAGCTCAGGTCAGTGTGGTAGTTCCTGACAGAATGGGTTCAAAAGAGGCTGAGCTGCACAGAGAATAGTAGTTTTAGGCTTTCTGTATTCTACTGAGCTGAAAGAAAAAACTTTGGCTTCTGATCGTGAGCTGTTAGTAGCATCATGAATTTAGCCTTTTTGGCTGCTTTTCGTTCTGTTCTGCTCTACTGTTAATTAGAGTGAGCAGTTGCACCTGCGTCCCTCCTTATTAACATCGTTCCTAACATATGTTATCATGTCTATTAATAATGCACCCGTGTCTCTCTGTCAGTCTTTGCCAGATTGTCTCGTGCTTTCCTGTATGAGATGCACTCCAGTGTCATTGTGCACCACCTGCCTTTCTGTGTTCTTCTACTCGAACTCTCATTGGATTCTTTCTGGCTTCAGACTCCGGTCATGTCCTTGATTGTTTTTGCCTGTCTCCAGTTTGCTCAAATCCAGTCGATAAAGTGCCAGCGCTTTATCGATAAAAAGAATGTCACCCGCTCAAAGCCTGTCAGCCGCTGATTACGTTCTTATCTGCCTCCTTAAAGGAATAGTACACCCAAAACATGATTAGCCTTCATTTTCTACTCACCCCCATGCTGAACATCAATCTGGAGTTGATATCTCAAATGCATCTGGAGATCTGGGAGGCTTCTTGCTGTCTGCTGACATTCAAATAATGGAGGTCTATGGTGCCCGAGGCAGAAAGGTCCATAAAAGTCCACAAAAAACGTGTCAATATTCCTCCATACTGCTCGTCCAATGTATTCCAAGTGTCCTGAGTGGGTAGCATCCAGAATTTACTAGAAATTAAGTCATTTAGAATGTTTTTAGAGCATAAACAGTAGTGTATAGGACTTCCTAAAAAGCGCGTTCACGAGTCTACGGAAACCGCGGCAGACCAAACCAGATGGATCATGTTTTGGGTGTACTATTCCTTTAACTCTGCAACTTATATGTTGAGCTTGTCACCCGCCTTCATTCCTGCATTCTTGGTTGTCATTTATAATGCATTCAGTCTTAATATTTAGTCATGGGATCTGGTTCTAACAAGTAGAGAGCTCCATGGAGTGGGTTTCCATGGTCAGCTGATGGGCCAGCTAAGTCGGATGCAGATCCCAATACTTCATCCTGCAATGCTGTACACCATCTTCCAGTTTCTATATACTTGTGCACAAAGTAAGGTCCATTAAAATAAGTAACTATGACAGGGAGAAATTACCTCAACATCTATGGTATGATTCAGAACAGCGACTGCAGTCACGGCTCTTTTATCTCTTCTATTTTTAGACTCTTAATTTCAGCTGAAGTGAGTTGTTTCTGTTTGCTTGTTTTATTTTAATGTAATGTATCAAACATCTGAATTGAGAATGAGTTCTCCCTTTAAGTCCTGTGTGTGAAGATGGTCATTTTACTCAAAGGGGGAAAGATCTTGTAGCCATACTCACCTGAGGAGAGCTTTGGGGACACTGGGGATTTGGTAGAACCAGCATTGGGGTTCAAGGCATTGCTACAAGCCTCTGAAGGTTTGGCCTGCATGCACGGCGATCGATGCCCCCCCCCGGGCGTGTGGGCCGCTGTTCCCGACCGCTGTGAGGAAGAGCGGGATGAGCAAGGGGACGTGGTAGCTCCTGAGCCCGCTGCACTCATCACACCGGAGTGCTCTGGGGTATGTCGGCCCATGGCAGACAGGATGCTCTTTCCGTTCATCCCTGATGGTGTCAGACAGAAGGGAAAACATCACAGAGGTTAGAGAGGAATTTACTTTAAAGGAATAAAAAAAAGAAAAAATAATTTTTCAACTTAACAACAACGGTTATAAAAATGATATTAAGGAAGCATGGGGGAGAAGGAAGCAGAGAAACACTGCGTTAGAACTAGACCAATTACAAAGCATCACTGCCACAGTGCCACTGACTGATTCACAGACCTGATAAAGTGCCTTACAAAAGTATTCATACCCCATTCTCACATCTCATCACATAACTATTAAACACTTCACTCTGTTTCTGAGCCGTTCATAGAGGAAGCACTGATTACTTTTCTATAACTCCTCTCCAATTATTCATCCTCTGCAGTTGCTGTCATTAACTTTACCTCCCAGTTTATTTTTTCACTCTGTTTACTCTTTATAAAGGTATTTCTATTCTAAAAATACCAATGCAATCGGTTTGGTAACTTCATTTAAATGATTTCATATCTTTTTGTGACATTTTATATCGTAGATTTTATCTATAAAAACTGGATTTGCTTTGGCCAAATTCCTTGAAATAATTTATGATGTGGCTTTGCAAAATGTCTCAGACCATAATGTAGAGAATATTATAAAGGGGAAAATTTTGCTGTGACTCCATCCTGAGCTGCTGCCATCAACACCTTTGTTTCTAGATGTTGGAGCTTGGCCTGTTTTTCAGTGTAGTCCTGTTTCTCTGACTGTGACTAACTGGATGTGCTCTCTTCATCCTCTGATATGGGAGCTGGCTCAGAGCTCGTCTGCCTGGCTGTGTGTTTCCTGGACGGGGCCGCCTGTGGAGCTGGTTGACAGTTGCCTTTTGTATCTATGCTTCTTTTTCTATCTCTGCTTCTGTCTCCTTGAACCCCAGTGGGCCTCAGCAGAAGCCGCTCACTCTGAGCCTGGTTCTGCTGGAGGTTTCTTCCTGTTCAAAGGGAGTTTTTCCTCTCCACTGTCGCTACAAGCATGTTTAGTGTGAGGGAACTGGTTTTCCTTAGATAGAAAATTTTTAATAAATTAAACTGAATTGAAAATGAAAAATTATTAGATGTAAAAGTAAAAAAAAAAAATACATTGCATAAATATGCTTTACACCGTGTAATCTGATGATGTAAAACATTTAGCTTTCAGAAGTCAGAATTTAATCTTAGCTGTTCTGTTTTTGGTATAAAACCCTGGAGAGGAGATGGTTTTAAAGTAAAGTGAGGTTCTAAAACATTATCTCAGGTGTTAAATAAATCCCAGAGCTCTCTATCCAGTTCATCTTCTGAGAGTAAAAAGATGATGAACAATTTGGAAACACAAAGAAATGTTTCTCCATTAATACTGACGAGAAGGAGAAGCCAACTGTAGAATAGAATTTAAAATCGTCCTTCTCACATATAAAGCCTTAAATGGCCAAGCTCCATCTGATATCAGAGATCTGATTGTTCCTTATGTTCCTAACAGAGCACTTCGCTCTCAATCTGCAGGTTTACTAGTGGTTCCTAGAATTTCTAAAAGTAGAATGGGAGGCAGATCTTTTAGTTATCAGGCTCCTCTCCTGTGGAACCAACTACCAGTTTTAGTCTGTGTGGCAGACACCCTGTCTACTTTTAAGGCTAGGCTTAAAACTTTCATTTTTGATAAAGCTTATAGTTAGGGTGGCTCAGGTTATCCTGAGCTATCTCTATAGTTATGCTGCTATAGGCTTAGACTTTTGGAGGACATAGGGACCCCCATTTCATCATTCTGCTTCTTTCTCTCTCTGTTCTCCTATTCTGCAGAATCTGTTAGTTCAATCTCTAACCTTCTGCTCTCTCTGCTTTTCCTCAGAGTAGCTTTGCCTCGTCTGTTCCTGTTTGGCTGTGACGTCATCCTGGAAAAAAACATCAGCTGTGCTGCTTCTATCAACACCCTTGTTAATAGATGTTGGAGATCGGCCTGTTTTCCAGTGTGGTCCTGTTTCTCTGACCGTGACTGAGTGGATGTGCTCTCTTCGTCCTCTGGCATGGGAGCTGCCTTGGAGCTCGTCTGCCTGGCTGTGTGTTTCCTGGACGGGGCCGCCTTTTACAGCTGCTTTTTGTATGTCTGCTTCTGTCTCCTTGAACCCCAGTCGGCCTCGGCAGATGGCCGCTCACACTGAGCCTGGTTCTGCTGGAGGTTTCTTCCTGTTAAAAGGGAGTTTTTCCTCTCCACTGTCGCTACAAGCATGCTTAGTGTGGGGGATTGTATTTGAGTCAATGAGTCAATGCAATCAACTGGTTTTCCTTAGATAGAAAACTTTGTATCAATTTGACTGTATGATCTGGTTGAACTGTAAAGTGCCTTGAGATGACATGTGTTGTGAATTTGGCGCTATATAAATAAACTGAATTGAATTGAATTGAACTGTCCTATCGGAACTTTAGAGGAGCTGCAGAACTTCCAGCTCGGGTGGTTAAATCTGTCAACAGTTAGCCAGCAAATCTAGAAAAGTAGGAAAGGTTAAAGAATTCCTATTTGAATGTGAGACAAACAAACAGAGGGAATTGTGTTCAGTTGTTGTTTAAATCAAACAACACCTTTTCTTAATAAAAAATTAAATGAAAAATGAACAGAAATTAATAAGTACATTTTCTGTTTTCTAAGATTTTATTCATTTATTTAATAGTTTTTAAAAATGTTTCATTATTTCAAGATTTTATTTTGTAGCGTTATTTAAAAAAAATGTTTAACCAGAATTTATATTTTAAAGTTTCATACATTTTTCTTCATAAGGTTGGATTTAATGAAAAGCATTCTTTTCATCTTAAGTTTTACAGACTGCATTCGTTTCACTTTAGCCCGATAATAATGTTGTTGCTATCGTCCATCCAGGGCAATATCTTTAATTAACAACACTCCCGGGGAAAAACCTGCCCCCAGAAGTAAAGAATGTCAAAAGAATGCAATTTGTAAAACTCAAACGGAATAAGAGAAATTTTAAATAAAAAAAAGGAAGCAAAATCTGACAATTCAAGAGAGATTATTTAAATAAAATATGAGACAACAGCAAAGTTGCAAAGTTTTCAAAGTTTCGTTTTTGGATGGGATTGTTTATTTACATTTCCATTCATAAAATGTATTCTTTGCTCTTGACAATGCAACAAATTTTGCTCCATACAAACATATAGTTAAAATGCGACAATCTAAATTTTTTGTCCTTATGTTTCTGTGGTGAAGTGAAAGGGAACATGATGCATGGTTTCTGTTCAAAGACACTCACTGACAAATCGGACTTAGATTCACCTATTTAGCATGGAAGAAAATTAAGTCAGTCTCTAATTAAAATCTAAATAAGTCATTTTTTTCTTAAAATCAGTGCGTTTTGTCTTGAATGAAGGAGGTAAGTGAGATACTTTGTAAATAGAACAAGACAATTTACATTTAAAATAAGAAAAAGCAACTGCATTGTCTAATTACCAGTGTTGTATAAAGTACTGAAATCTCAGAGTCCAGTAAAAGTATAAGTACACTGCAAAAACAATCTGAAATTAAGTAAAAGTTTCTTAAATCAAGTGTATTTACCCTTAATTTGAGCAGGTAAATAAGATAGTTTGTCAGTGGAATGAGTATTTTTACACTTAAAATAAGTTAATTAGATAATATGCACTTGAAATAAGACAATGCAATTGGTTTTTCTTATTTCAAATGTAAATTGTCTCGTTCCATTGGCAAAGTCTCTCATTTATCTCCTCAAATCAGGATAAAATGCACTTATTTTAAGAAAAAAATGACTTATTTAGATTTACATTTTTTGCAGTGTACCTCTCCAAAATATGACTTTGGTAAAAGTCCAAGTCACTGACTGAAATGTTACTTGAGTAAAAGTCTTCAAGTATCTGAAATGGCTTGTACTTAAGTTTAAGAATTACTGTAAAAATAGATGTACTCAAGTAATGTAGTGAAAAGTATAAGTAAAAAGTAAGTGCAGTTTTAATTACATTTTGGTAAACTTTGAAGGTTAAATTCACTTAAAATAATATAAACAACCAAATGTAGGATAAATTTAGACTGGCTTTGTGAAACAGGCGAATCCTATTGGTGTTGATGAACGAACCCAGGCAAGACCCAACTTTGTAGTCAGTAGGCGGGGTCAAAACACCTGCGTTTCTCTCACTCGTTTTTTTTTTTTTTTTACTTAGTAACTAAACCAAACATTGAAAATGTATCGGAGTAAAAGTATGCAATTAAGTTTGTAAATGTAGTGAAGTAAAAGTGAAAGTTCTCAAAAAAATTTTTACTCTTGGAAAGTATAAAGTACTCCAAAATATACTTAAGTACAGTAGTGAAGTATTTTTACTTCGTTACTATACAACACTGCTAATTACAAGCACATATTATCTAATTATCTTGTTTTAAGAGTAAAAATACTCATTCAATTGGCAAATCATCTCATTTACCGACTAGAATTAAGAGTAAATACACTTGATTTAGGAAATTTGTACTTATTTCTGAATCGTTTTTTTTTTTTTTTTTTAGTGTAGAAGAAGCTGTGAATGACATACCCTAAAAATCTCTATCCAGTATTGATTCAGTCAAAAACATGGCCTATTTATTTTTCTGTAAAACCTTTCGAAAATTCATCATTTTTATAATTATACACCAATTCGTGGTGCATAAAACTCACATAATTATATCGCATAATTTCCACCTAAACACACTGGAATGTGTGCTGGTAGCGTTAATCGTTTTTTGGGGTATAAACACATTTGCATGGCACTGTACCAAGAGCCCTCTATCACGCACACACATACGCACAACAGGAGCACACAACCACCAAGGAGCATGAGGTCACAGCCAGCAGGACTCTTGTCCCGTTAAGCCAGTGTCACCGTGGCGACACCAGCCAGTGGCCTGCTGTGGTACCTGTAATGGGAGCACAGGCCACTTCAGTCTGAATAGAGATGCCTGCATCAATGGAACGGGCGTCTGTGGTCAGTGATTCATTCAAGGAGACAGAAAAACAGCGACAGAAGTGAAGAACAGCGAAGAAAGAGTTCAGGGGTAACTCATACATATAAAACCTGCTCCTCTGTCTAATAGCGGAGGTTAAAAAAGACCTTTATCATTTGCTTCATAGGAGATACGTATGTCCTTAAGGTGGACAAGAGGGATTAATCACAAACAGCAACATACAAACTATAGGCAGGGGAAAAAACATTTAAACCCTGTTTCAACATTATGAGCTGTAGATAAAAGAATAAACTACTTTAAAATTCATTGTATTTGATCCAGAACAAATTAAGTAGATGAATGTAATGAAGATGGCCACTAGGTGTCAGTATGCACCATGATCGGTGTCTTCGTTTGTATCACTGGACCCCAGCAGACTATGCATAGGAACATAGAGTTGATTTTATTCCTGAAGCGACTGACAGATCAGCCACCATATTCAGACCATTTCCTGGAAAGGGACGATCGCTCTCAAGCTCAAATAGCAGTGCTGAAGGGGGGGTAGGGGGGTTCTGGAACTGAATTATATCCATCGAGATCCTGGACCAGAGACAATTAATTTATGGTGTTTCTCTAAGACCTAAAAAAATACTTAAATCAACAAAACCTTTCTTCAGTTCTCTGTAAACTAGAAGACATGTTTTGTTCCAGCTCTTCTAAAAGAAACATGGAGATGCAGCCATTAAAGAAGCAGGTGTTGCTGCAGACTGAGAGGAAATGTAGATGATAAAAAGTTGGTGAAGATTCTCAGTCATCCAGGTCAGTCATTCCAAAAAAAGTTAAAAAACAATCCACTGGACTTTGTTTCCAACTTTGAAGACGTTTTGGTTCTCATCCAGGAAGCTTTTTCAATTCAGTGTCAGAAATAGCGTTGAGTTCGAGGCGCTTATCGAGTGGTCCAAAGCAAAGCTTTGTTTTGGCTTAGAAAACATGCAAATTGACCCGGACGAGCCGGTCCGCCCCTTAGGAATGGGGGTCGTTTTGTTTCTTTGTTAGCCTGCAATGCCCGATAAATGTTTATGACTCTGAAAGTTGAAATTGTTGGCCTGGCTGAAACAGGCGAGGTGTTTTAGTCTCCTCTATGGGGTCAGGGTTGCAATGATAGCGGGAAGGAATCAACTCAAAAGCTGCATTGGAAAAAAATCGAAATCTAGATAAGTAATGTTTTTTCTAAAATAAATGCTTTTTTTCTTGAATTGAGGAGGTAAATGAGACACTTTGCCAATGAAATAAGACAATTTACATTTGAAATAACAAAAAATGATGTCATTGTCTTATTTCAAGTGCATATTATCTAATTACCTTATTTTAACCCTGTAATTCCAAATGTATCGTATTTGATACATACGGTTTCTGAAATGTTTTGCATCTGACACTTTTTGCATAATTTAATGGTAAAAACTTTGCTCAAAATCCTATTGTAACAATCAGATATACCTGATAACAGAGGGCAGGAGGCTACACAAAAAATAATATTGACTTATCGCATAGCAATAAATTATTAATATCAAAAATGTATTTCTGTTTTTTCTTTTTACATATTTTGTTAAAAGGCCAAATAAGGACTTCAAATAAAAAAAAGTAATTTTCTGTTTTGTTTGATCGGGCTTTAAAGGGTTAAGAGTAAAAATCCTTATTTTATTGGCAAAATAATGTTATTTACCTACTCAAAAAACAGCTAAATACACATAATTTCATACATTTTGAGTTATTTCTAGATAATGTGCAGTGTGCTGATTTTGAAAGCTGAAATCTGAGACCACCCAGTTCCAAAGGGGCGGACCCGCTTATCCAGTTCAATTTGCATGTTTTCTAAGACAAAATAAAAGTGTTTTTGGTTCACTCTATAAAGCTTCGAACTCAACTCTATTCTGACACTTTGAATTGGAAAAGCTTACTGGAAGGGAAGAGAAATGTCTTCAAATTTGTAAACAAAGTAGAGTGGATTGTTTTTTGGATGATAAAAAGTCTTTCCTGCCTTTTGAGGCTGCAGGAACAAAATTATTCAGATTCAGATTTCTTAATGGAAACTCCTCAAATAAAACAGAAAAGATAAGTAACACCTCTCTATTTAAAAAAACATTTTTCTGACTGAGAGTTTCTGATTCAGCTGCCCGTCTGTGAGCTCAGCTGCTCTGCAGGGAGAACCAAACTGGAGGAAACTGGAAACTGTGGAAACAGCGAGCCAGACGGTTTACACGCAGCGCAGAGATGTCTGCTCTGTACGGAAGAGGATTAGGGCCACTGAAAAAAAAAAAAAGTTAACTGATTTTTAAATTTTATTTCAGTTTAACATGGGAAAGTCAGAATTCTGACTTTTTCTCAGAATTCTGACCGAATTCTGACAATAAAAACAATCAGTATTCTGAGAAAAAAGTCAGAATTCTGAGAAAAAAGTCAGAATTCTGAGAAAAAAGTCAGAATTCTCAGATTAAAGTCAGAATTCTAAGATTAAAGTCAGAATTCTGACTTTAATCTCAGAATTCTGACTTTAATCTCAGAATTGATTGAATTCTGACAATAAAAACAGTCAGTATTCTGAGAAAAAAGTCAGAATTCTGAGAAAAAAGTCAGAATTCTCAGATTAAAGTCAGAATTCTAAGATTAAAGTCAGAATTCTGACTTTAATCTCAGAATTCTGACTTTAATCTCAGAATTGATTGAATTCTGACAATAAAAACAGTCAGTATTCTGAGAAAAAAGTCATCATTCTCAGATTAAAGTCAGAATTCTAAGATTAAAGTCAGAATTCTGACTTTAATCTCAGAATTCTGACTTTAATCTCAGAATTGATTGAATTCTGACAATAAAAACAGTCAGTATTCTGAGAAAAAAAGTCAGAATTCTGAGATTAAAGTCAGAATTCTGACTTTTTTCACAGAATTCTGACTTTAATCTCAGAATTGATTGAATTCTGACAATAAAAACAGTCAGAATTCTGAGAAAAAGGTCAGAATTCTCAGATTAAAGTCAGAATTCTAAGATTAAAGTCAGAATTCTGACTTTAATCTCAGAATTGATTGAATTCTGACAATAAAAACAGTCAGTATTCTGAGAAAAAAAGTCAGAATTCTCAGATTAAAGTCAGAATTCTAAGATTAAAGTCAGAATTCTGACTTTAATCTCAGAATTCTGACTTTTTTCTCAGAATTCTGAGATTAAAGTCAGAATTCAGAGAAAGAAGTCAAAAAAAAAAAAAATCAGTTAACTTTTTTTTTTTTTTCAGTGGCCCTAATCCTCTTCCGTAGCTCTGGTTGCTGCAAAGGATCACATTTTGTCGCGTTAAAATAAGCTCTTCCTTTAGTGTACGGCTGTAAAGTGAATGCCAGATAAAGACACTGATCCGTAAGCAAAGGCATAAAAACTACTGACATATAGTTACATCTCAGTATTAAATGCAGCTGTTATCTTAAGGTTTCAGAGAAAACCTGATTATATTAGGTAAAGTTTTATAAAAAAAACTTTAGTGAACAAGCAGCACTGAAGATGAAGGAACATCAGACATGTCAGGGAGAAAGCAAATGACACTATTTAATCATTTAAAATGAACGTATCCAAGAGATCAGTCCAATCCATCATGTAGAGAAGATGGGCCAACTGGAAACATCAAGATATGGGTATTAACGATGGGCAAGGAGAGCGTCAATCAGAGAATCAGCCAAGAAACCAATAGTGACTATGGAGGAGTTTCAGAAATCCACAGCTCAGGTGGGAGAATCTGGCATCAGGACAGCTTCTCCTTCAGTTGCTCCACAGATCTGTAGTTTATGGAGGTGCATCGAACATTTAAACAGCTCAGAACAATAAAAAAAAAAGTATAAGAGTTCCTGTTGAATTTCTGACAGAGACCATAGAAGACACAGCAAACGTGTGGAGGAAGAAGATCTGGTTACAAACATGTTTTTCTATAGCAGGGACAGAGAAGTGGGTCAGAGCTGATGGGAAAGCGGACGGAACTAGATCCGGGTCGATACCACAAATGAACATGTCAGCGGCTTCAGAAGACATTCCTTCTCCCTCCGCTTCAAGACGCACCTTTCTGCTCGTAAACGTTTTTTCGTCATTTCAAATCATGACAAAAAAAATGGAGGTCAGAGCTCGTGTAAGAGCTTGCATGTCTGCATATTAAAGGAATAGTACACCCAAAACATGATTAGCCTTCATTTTCTACTCACCCCCATGCTGAACAACACTCTGGAGGACTTTTTTGATATCTCAAATGCATCTGGATATCTGGGAGGCTTCTTGCTGTCTGCTGACATTCAAATAATGGAGGTCTATGGCGCCCGAGGCAGAAAGGTCCATAAAAGTCCACAAAAAACGTGTCAATATTCCTCCATACTGCTCGTCCAATGTATTCCAAGTGTCCTGAGTGGGTAGCGTCCATAATTTACTCGAAACGAAGTCATTTAGAACGTTTTAGAGCATAAACAGTAGTGTATAGGATTTCCTGAAAGCGAGTTCACGAGTCTACGGAAACCGCGGCAGACCAAACCAGATGAAAGTGCGCATTCAGCTCGGCAAAGAACTCATGCTCTTCCTCAACACTGAAGTCCTCAGACATTTTTCTTTCGTTGTTTCTTTCTTTGCACAGGTAAACAGCACATTTCTTCTTCTACGCTTGCATTATTGTCAGAGCAGATGCTGAATGCGCACTTTCATCTGGTTTGGTCTGCCGCGGTTTCCGTAGACTCGTGAACGCGCTTTTAGGAAATCCTATACACTACTGTTTATGCTCTAAAAACATTCTAAATGACTTCGTTTCGAGTAAATTATGGACGCTACCCACTCAGGACACTTGGAATACATTGGACGAGCAGTATGGAGGAATATTGACACGTTTTTTGTGGACTTTTATGGACCTTTCTGCCTCGGGCGCCATAGACCTCCATTATTTGAATGTCAGCAGACAGCAAGAAGCCTCCCAGATCTCCAGATGCATTTGAGATATCAAAAAAGTACTCCAGAGTGTTGTTCAGCATGGGGGTGAGTAGAAAATGAAGGCTAATCATGTTTTGGGTGTACTATTCCTTTAAGCAAAGCTTGACGGCAATTGCACATCGACAGTTAAACTCCAACTATTCAGCCAAGGTTAGTGGATACTTGTTGAGGACCCAAATGCAGAGCTGAAGAGTTAGAGGAGTTTTCTTGCTAAATTTAATGAAGAAGAAAAAAAATCTAGAAGCAATAATCTACAACCAACGACAAGAAACTCCGGAACCAAAAACTATGAGACACCAGGGAGGAATAAACCTAAGGAACAAAGAATGAGTCCAGTAAACAGTAACAGCAGAGGAGGAGGATATATGCCAAAAAGAACAATGGTGATAATCAACTGATTGGGGGCAGGTGTGGACAGAAGGAACTAGAAGGGAGCAGAGAGTAACAGAGGGTAAACAAGAAATACAACAGTGCTTAAATATAACAAGAAAATAGCTATAATAAGACTAAATTGAAATTAATCTAATGACTTAGAAAACACAGAATGATTTAAATCAAAGTGTAACTGGAAACCCAAAGTGAAAACTTAAACAGAACACAACATTCCATAAAAGGGAAGAATCATGACATCTTCAGTGATTTTAAAACAACAAAGTGCCCCGAAGACGTCTGGAATCAAACTGATATGGAGATTTAGTCTAAAGATAAAGTTTCTTCAGTCGTGTTTTAGATGTTCTGGTTCAGCCCTCCTTAGCGCGACTGGATTATCCAGCAATAGCAAGAGGGTTGAAACTAGGGCTGCAACAACGAATCGATAAAATCGATAAAAATCGACTTTTAAAAGCGTTGGCAACGAATTTCATCATCGATTAGTTGTGTCGCGCGATAATGCGTCATCCGCCGCCGCCGTCATCACTGCCACTTGACTGAAAGAGGAAGAAAAAAAAATTACGGCAGAGCGAGTCAGCGCCGCAGGTGCAGTGTTGCCAACTCTGCGACTTTGTCGCTATATTTAGCTACTTTTCAGACCCCTCCAGCGACTATTTTTTTAAAAAAGCGACTAGCGACAAATCTGGCGACTTTTTACGGCGTCACTGGCGGCTTTTGGAGACTCTTACATGAAAGCATGTATCGTTCCTACTCTTGTCCTGCAGCAGCAGCTGCTGCCGTGGGGCGCCTCCCCCATCCCAACCCTGTTCTCCCGCAGGAGTCCCTCTCAGCGCTGCAGTCAGAGCCGCAGGAAGTTTGCTGGGATTGACGGCGCAAATTGATCACAATAATTAAAATAACCTTTATAAATAAATTAACTTGCAAATTATGAGGGCAAGGCTTTTAAAGTTTAAATCTTCTGGCAAAGATAAAGTAAAGAAGATCCTGCAATTTATGGAAGTAAAGCAGAATAAAATCCAGCAAGATCAGTAATATGTCAATTAATTATCTGCCACATTCCCATGTAAATATCTGTCTTTGGAGGATGTGTTTTTTAGCACCCCTAGTTCTCTCATTTTTATTCCAAATACAATTTATAATTTGAATCACAGGGCTATTTTTATCTCTATGGTTCAGTATTTTCTCAAGTAGCAACTTTAACTGCTATACTTTCCTGTCTTAAAAGGCAGAACTCTTCTAGTCTAAAAAAACTCATTTGTTGAAATGGGGGGCCTATTGTTTGAACCCCTTAGGTGCTTTAAAAAACAAAAATGTCTTTTTTTGCGCTTTATGAAACAAAGTAGCCTATATCTTGTGGATGTACAGCTACATTTCTCATGTAAGTTTGCGTAGTTTTAAAAAAAACATTTATTTTTCATATTGCAACAGTACAGTTAATGAGCAACCTGTACTTGTGTGCTTGTTTGTTCTGTCTAAAATGTTTATTTTGGAATAAAGAGGTTAATATAAAAAATATTTTTTGTCCGATTCATCGATTAATCAAAAAAATTATCGGCCGATTCATCGATTTTTAAAATAATCGTTAGCTGCAGCCCTAGTTGAAACTACAAAACTCTACAGTTTGGAGGAAGTGGTCTAGGTTCAGCTCCTAACAAACTATGGAGCGCTTTGTTTATGGACCGGCCACCTTGATCCACACTCCTGTCTGCGCTCGGGTTTGCATTGAGTTGTAGGCTGTGGTGGAGTTAACAAACCCTTAAAGCTCCATGCCACTTTTAATACATCTTCCAAAAATGTACTCTGCGTGCTTTTTAGAAAAAAATACCTGAAATATAATCCAAAACACAAAGATAAACATGGATATCATATTCTTTTTTTTCTCCATCCATTTATTCCCACAGAAGAAGCTTCCTCTGTGGGAAAAGAATCTAAAACACCTTAATGTAGACCTTTATAAGCCATTTCAATCTAAAAACTCACACGAAGAGAAAAGACAATTAGGAGAAATGAATTGATACAATTACTTTGTTTTTGGTGCTCAGATCTCAGCAGGAAACATAGCGCTGTATTTTGATAGATAAGCATGAACAGGAGTAAAGAAAAGGGCTGTTTCCCCCCCAGGCCTGAAACTGGTGATGAAGTGGAGATAGATGAAGTTGGTCAGTCTGTAGACTGCTGGTTAGTGAGACGGTCTGCTGAGCTTTATGGGGAGATCCATTGGACTGCATGAGCTGATACTAGAGCTGCACTCAGGGACCTGGAAGATGGAAGTCCAGCTTGGATAACACAGGTTGAGAGAACCTGTCCATGATGAGCAAGCATGAAGCGACAGTGGAGAGGAAAAACTCCACATTGGGAAGAACCTCTGGCAGAACCAGGCTCAACATGGCGGTCTACTGCTGGACCGGTTGGAATGAGACAGGGAACGCAGTAAGAGTCCGGGAGGAATGAAACTCTGATGAAGCTTAAGCTACGATGGTGGAGGAGGGGCTGGAGGGGGATTCAAACGGTGTCATCTGAATGAAGTCACAGCGCATCCGCCGCCTGAGCACAGGAGCAGACAAGTGCGGATCGGAAGCCTTTTAAGATGAACATTGGATGCTGATTGGCTTGCATGGAGGCGTGGTTCAAAGCTGATTGGCTGTGTTGCTGGTGGATGTAGGAGAGCAATGAGTTTCTTCAGTTGAACGTTCGCCTATGCTCCATTTTAACAATCGGGAGAAAGAAAAAGTGAAATTGCCAATATTTAAACTGATGCACCCAACGGAAGTAGATTTTACCTATTTTCCCCCCCCCCACGCTGTATTTTCAAGAATAGATTTTTTCTTGATTTTTAAAAATGACCGACACAGACTAAAAAGCTGTGATATCGGTACTAGGAACTTGTCAGACCACTCGCCAGTATACTTAACCTGGATATAAGACCCAAAAAAAACACATGGAGGTTAAACACAAGCTTGCTAAATAATAAAAATGTTATAAAAGAAATAAAAACAGAAATAAAATATTTTCTAGAATTCAATGACAATGGAGAGGTCAACCCTAATATTTTATGGGACACATTGAAGGCACTTATAAGAGGCAAGTTTATATCATTAAGTTCCGCTATGAAGAAAGAGAAGGAAAAAGAACTAAATAAATTGGAAACCAAGTTAAAAGACTTGGAGAACTTGCAAATCAAAAATAAACTTGATTATATTAATGCACAAATCCAAGAGACAAGGAGTAAAATTTTGGATATACATAAAAGAGAGGAAGAAAAAAACTACAAATTCCTAAAACAATCATTTTATGAAGCTGGGCCAAAGGCAACAAAACTACTAGCAAGAAAAGTTGACAAAAAGCAAATGATGCACTCAATTTGCTCCATAACTGACCCACAGACAGGAATAGCAGAAAACAGTTTGGATGGTATTGATAAAGCTTTTCAAACATATTATACAAGATCAAAGTAAAATAGAGGATGTCAAGGCATTCCTCAACTCATTGGACTTGCCAAGAATTGGAAAATGTCAGAAAAAAAGTTTAACTGAACACATCACTGAAAAGGAACTGAAAATGGCAATAAAAAAATAATAAATCACCCGGTACTGACGGTCTTCCAGGCGAATGGTATAAGACATTTGAAGAAGAACTATCCCCTGTATTACTAAAATCATTAAATTGGACATTAGGAAAAACGACAACACCGCCATCATGGTCTGAAGCAATTATAACAGTAATACCAAAAGAAGGAAAAAACTAAAATTTATGCAGTTCATTTAGACCAATCTCGATCCTTAACCAAGATTACAAACTATATGCATCTATCTTATCCAATAGGCTGAACGCGTTTGTCCCTGATCTGGTTGACGGTGACCAAACCGGGTTTGTCTCTGGCCGACAAACTAAGGATAATATCAGACGCTCACTTCACATAATTCATAATATTCAAACAAATAATCATTCAGCAGTAATAGCAAGCTTAGACGCGGAAAAGGCTTTTGATCGTGTGAATTGGGAGTACTTATTTCTAGTTTTGGAACGATTCGGTTTTTCAGATGTCGCAATCAACATTATTAAAACTTTATACTCGTCACCCACAGCTAGAATCAAGATAAACGGCCGCTTGACAGACACAATAAAGCTGGAGAGATCCACTCGACAAGGCTGCCCGCTCTCTCCAACTCTTTTTGCACTTTATATAGAACCTCTCGCCCAGGCAATTAGGGAGAACAATGATATTCATGGCATAGTAATAAATTCAAGAGAACATAAAATAGCACTGTATGCTGATGACATCCTCCTATATCTCGCGAACCCAGAGCAGTCCATTCTGGCCGTCCTAAAGGTACTAGACATATTTGGCAGCTACTCGGGATACAGACTTAATATGGATAAAACACAGATTATGTGTTTTAACTACTACCCATCGGGTGAGCTTAAAGGAAAATTCCGGTTTTTAACACTTTCAGCCCCTTTTCTGTAGTGTCCAGGATGAAATCGAATGATCGACACCAAAATTTTGACGATTGGTCCTGTCTCTGGTATTTGGCTCATGCAGAATCCCCCCCTGGCTGCTTCAGAATGACTTCCATAGTGCATGTCAGATAATGTCCTTAAAACAACCTTAAACGTTCTTTTTTTAAAATATGCTACTCACCGGGTCGTCAGCGCTGTTCAATGACGTTCCAAAAAAAGTTTCGTAAAGAAAAAACGTTCCTGTAGTGTTTTATTTAGCATTTTGTAAATCCCATTGAGTTCTGTTGGAATAGTCAATATCCCTCCGCCACCGGAAACGGAAATGGGGCCTGTTTACGCTTAGTTGTAGTCTTTTCGCAAGGCCCAAGTGTTTCTGCTTCACCCTGTGTACTCCGACGTCGAGGTGCTAACGTCTCTGTTAAACACTTTCAAAAACTCTGAAAATGGAATACGAAAGGTGGATTCTTGAGGAGGACATATTGGACTTTGAGTTTGACGGTAGAGGATACCGTCGCCAACTAGTGGTCTGGAGTGTGCAACGCTTCAGATTCGAACGGGAAGCGGAAGTTTATAAGCTGTTGTGATGTATCGGAAAAAATAGTTCTGGGATTTACAAAATGCTAAATAAAACAAGACAGGAACGGTTTTTCTTCACGAAACTTTTTTTGGAACATCACTGAACAGCGCTGACGACCCGGTGAGTAGCATATTTTAAAAAAAGAACATTTAAGGTTGTTTTAAGGACATTATTGGACATGCACTATGGAAGCCATTCTGAAGCAGCCAGGGGGGGATTCTGCATGAGCCAAATAGCAGAGACAGGACCAATTGTCAAAATTTTGGTGTCGATCATTCGATTTCATCCTGGACACTACAGAAAATGGGCTAAAAGTGTTAAAAACCGGAATTTTCCTTTAAAGATAAAATCCCTACTGACTGGTCTAAGAAAACAATCAAATACTTGGCTATATGGTTGAGATACCTTTTAAACGACCTGTACAAAAAAAACTTTGAAACTGTAAATAGGAGAATTAAACAAGACCTCACGCAGTGGTCGGGATCTATATTTGATTTTAATTCAAGAATTGAGGTAGTTAAGATGTCAGTATTACCTAGGTTATTATACTTATATATTTATTTGCCTATTAGAATCCCTCACTCTCAGTTTTGTGAGTGGGACAAATTGATATCTCGCTTTATTTGGAAGGGAAAAAAACCCAGGATTAGATACAGTACTCTTACAATCAGGAAAGAAAAAGGGGGGTTATCACTCCCAAATCTTTATGATTACTACCTTGCAGCCCAACTCAAAACAGTAGCACAGTGGTGTGACCATACTTACGAGGCTGGATGGAAAGATTTAGAAACCAAGTGTGGAAACATTCCAATACAAGCTCTGATTGGGGATCAGAAACTTGCAGTTGCATGCCGGAAAAAATTAGACCCCCTAGTGTCATTCACCCTTTTGACCTGGTTTGAAGTGGTGAAGAAACTAAACTTGGATAACCAGATACCAATTCTTAAATGAGCTGCCTATGACTCAGATTTCACCCCTAACCAATTAGATTCCAGTTTTAAAAGCTGGTCACAGAAAGGAATAACAGCTTATTGCAGGATACTGGACAAAAATACACTACCAAGCTTCCACACACTTCAACAAAAATATGGTTTAGGAAAAGGGGACTTCTTTAGATACTTGAAACTTAGACAATATTTTTTTTCAAACATATTAAAAGACTCCATCTCAGAAACTAACGAGATAATTCAATTGATTTCACAAGCTTACTCAAAGCCTGACAAGATTACCATCTCCAAACTTTATCAGGGATTGTTGAGATCCAGAGGAGTGTCAACAGATTACATTAGAAAAAGATGGGAGGATGAGTTGAAAACTGAAATATCACAAGAACAATGGGACAATATGTGTGAATCTGCTGCTTCAACCTCTTCCTCAAACTATTGGCGTGAGTTCAGTTTGAAAAATTTGCTGCCTTTCTTTAGGACACCGAAGCAGCAGTTTCATGGAAACCCGAATAATTCTAAATGCTGGAGAGGATGCGGGGATGAAGAGGCAAATCACTGTCATATTTTCTGGTCCTGCATAAAGATCAAGTCTTATTGGAAAGACGTTTTGGAGAAGGTTGAGACAATTTTGGATCTTAAACTTAAACAACCTACCATGTTCTCATTGCTCGGAGCTGTTCCTGAGAGTTTGAATATGAGTGACAAATATCTACTAAAAATCTACTAAAAATCAAGAAACTGATCACTCGAAAATGGCTACAACCTGACCCACCAACAATAAAGAACTGGCTGGAACTGGTGGAGGAAACCCACAAAATGGAAAAGTTAACATTTATGCTGAGACTGCAGTCGGATCTTTATAAAAAGAGACGGAGCAAATGGACTAGATTTCTAGAAAACAATAACTGATCAGGTCACTTGTACTGTCACTTCAAAAGCTGCTCAAAAATCCAAAGATTGAAATGTAAATTTGTTTGCTGTTTTCATCCTGTATCTTTTCATATTTATCAGAATGTAAGTAACTCTTCTTGTCGACAGTGGTTTTCGTTCTGTGTTCTGTATGTGATTGTTAAATGAAACGCATTCAATAAACATAAAGTATATAAAAAAATTAAAAAAAATCAAACATTTAAGTAAAAACTGTACATATGTATGTTAGGACTGAAAAATTTATTTTGTTTACTGGATAATAACGTATTATTAACGTAACATTTAGCAGATGAAAACTGTGATCCAATCTCAATTCGACTGCAGCATGGAGGGCATCACCTTCATTTTTAAGTCATGATTAAAACAGAAATGTAAAGACATAAATACGTTGAAGGTACAAATCTATGTCGGTTGCATTATGAGAAATGTATTCAGTGCAGGGGCCACAGCAGGGGCCAGGATCAGTTCTACGGGCCCTTGTTAAGAGCCGCCCATGATATAAGGTCAGGTATGATGCTCTACCAACAACACTGCAGCCGCTATGGTGACAAAATCTATTCTAAAAGATAGATTTTATGGTCTTGTATCTGAGGTGGATGAAGATGTTTAGAAGATGAATTGGACCAATCGGTTATAGATGCATCTGTTCCTCTCTTACAGCGGCCCCCACTCAGATTCAATGTTCTCAGTTAGAAACTCATTGGGAATTCAGCTGACTCTGTTCCCAAACAGCAGGCATCACTACTGAGAAAACAATACTGCTTATTCAGCTCCAGGAGTACTCTGCCTGGAAACAAAAGTCCCCTAAGCACACAGTGGTACACATCATTATAACTGCTTGTTTTCTAGATGCTTTTTAGATTTGATGCAGATCTGAAATATTTTTTAGATTATTTGACTTATTCCAGCCATACAGATGCTGCTGATCTTCTAGCTGTACCCCAAAATATAGCTCTACCATTTTGATCACTGCTGCACTTTATAAATGGAAATGCATCGAAAATTTGTCTATGTATACAAAATAACAAAGTTTTGTCTAAGTCTACCTTTGGCACACTGTTGCTCTATCTTTCTGCTGCTATAGGGTTAGACTGCTGGAGGACATAGGGACCAATTTTCATCATTCTATCTCTATTCTCCCACTCTGCAGAATCTGTTAGTTCAATCTCTAACGTTCTGCTCTCTCTGCTTTTTCTCATAGTAGCTTCATCTGGTCTGTTCCTGTTTGGCTGTGACTCCATCCTGGAGAGAAATATCAGCTGTGCTGCTGCCATCAACACCTTTGTTTATAGATGTTGGAGCTTGGCCTGTTTTCCAGTGTAGTCCTGTTTCTCTGACTGTGACTAACTGGATGTGCTCTCTTCATCCTCTGACATGGGAGCTGGCTCGGAGCTCGTCTGGCTGTGTGTTTCCTGGACTGGGCCGCCTTTTACATCTGCCTTTCACATCTATGCTTCTTTTTCTACCTCTGCTTCTGTCTCCTTGAACCCCAGTGGGTCTCAGCAGATGGCCGCTCACACTGAGCCTGGTTCTGCTGGAGGTTTATACCTGTTTTTCCTCTCCACTGTCGCTACAAGCATGCTTAGTGTGAGGGATTGCTGAAGAGTCAATGAGTCGATGCTATCGGCTGGTTTTCCACAGAAAACTTTAAACCAATCTAACTGTATGATCTGGTTGAATTCGCTCTGTAAAGTGCATTGAGATTACATGTGTTGTGAATTTCTAAATAAACTGTATTAAAAAGTACCAGAAATTTCCAAAAAAAGGGAGAGGATAGTGCACACCAAAACACTGCAGCCCTCTTCTGTGCAATCACTGATGTGGGAACTTAAATGATGTACAGGAATAAATAATTGAAGAATTACTGAGATTTCTTGTGCGTTCCCCTTTCTGTCACATTAACTTGTAATCAAACAAATACTTATGAGGAAAACCCCCTGATGTGCTTAAATACAAAATACAGCTTTAAACGATTTTATCTTTAGAGAAATTTTACCAAAACAATTTGACCTCATGTGAAAATATAAATAATATCCCATGATTTAAAGTAACATGGTGCATTTTTAGCCGTACCCTCCACGTTTAGCTCACCTGAAGGCTGGTGGCAGCCAGATCTGTTCCCGACCCATTCAGTAAACAGTCTGACTCTCTCAAGTTTCTCAGGTTTTTTTTTTTTTTTTGGAAGAGCATCCCTCATGGTGCATTTATATGCACTACACGATTTATACATTTTTTTCCAATATGTCTTAAATTAAACTAATGGTTGGATCAAACATTACACAGTTTTCAACCCGCTTGGCGCATTATTTACATCCCTTTGGCTCAGTTTCACTAGACTCACCTTGGCCTGATTATTGCCACACCTGCAGAATCACAGAATCCCTCGAAAATAGATGATAGAAGATGCAGTTTATAAAACATCAAAAAGCCACAACTCATGTTAGGATTTGAAGAAATGCAAAAAACAGATGATAAACAAGGTTATAAACATATATCAGTTTGGTTAGGGTTAGAAAGACATTTTTAGGCTTTGGAATACCAGTGAATCTCACTTAGACCCATTATCTAAAAGTAATAAAGTTATTATTAAAGTTTGTCAGATTCTGATATCTGTAAACTGACATTAAATGATCTGATTCTTCTCAGTAGCATTAAAGGGACAGTGTGTAACAAATCTGGCTTCTTTATTAGCAAGCTTTAATAAATATATATTCTTTGAAAGTCTAATCCCATGATATAAGAAACGAGAGCATTCACATAGACTAGAAGTATTAGTTCATAAGTACATAAGTGGTGGTGCACCCAATGAGAGGTTCTGTGTTGTGTCTGCATTTTTGATTAGAAAGCTGGAAAGAGGAGAAACTTGTTAGTTTGATTCGTGTTATTTGTATCTGGAAATGTGTTATCGGAGTCCGAAGAGTTAAATTCAAGCAAAAACAACTGTAGATCGTTCTATCTTCCACTGTGTGTCGCTATGGAGGAACATCAGTGCTTAATGTTGAGTGAAAGGCAAAAGAAAGAATAAAAAAAAACAAAAAAAAAAACACATATAGCTAGGGGGAAAAAAGAATTTTTTACCAGTTAGAGACCATTTATAAGGGAGTGGATTTCAAAACGGACATTGAGGTTGCAGACATTCTGCAGTCTGCGTTCTACAGTAATTCAATATAACAGGGACAGCTAATTTGTCAGCCCACCCAGAATAAGCTCAGATGCAACAGTTATTAGCTGCTGTTAATAGATGTCACTTAGTAGGTCTCACACGCTTAAAGAGAAGACGCAAGTCTCTCATGTGTAATTCATTTTGTGCACCACTAGATGGCGATACATCCTTAACTCTGTCCCTTTAATGACAGTGAAAGCAGTCTGGAAATTTAAAGGAAAAGTCCAAATACAGACTTCTGAAAGAACTTTAAGTAAGAAATTATTACATACTTTTATAATTTCATTTGGTTGACCATGTTGTTAAAGAACACTACTGCCACCTACTGGTTTGTGACGTCACGGTGCGGTATCGGCTGTTGATCAAGTCCCAGTGCTGTATCTGGTGTTTGTCACAACGCGCTATTATCCAAGTCATCTGGAAAACCTTCTTCTTCCAAATGTTGGCTACATATTACGGGTTTTTTCTCTGGCCAGAAGTTCGATGGCAAATCCTCCCTCTTCAAGTTGGCGATCCAACGACCAACCCGTCCGTGGAGGATCAGGAATCAGAAAGGTGGAATAACTCTTTTTTTTCACTTTTACCCGATGTATTCCAGCATCCAGCTGCCATGCACGTGGGCATTGTCAGTTTCACTATAGCTCTGGTGAATTTCAATGGTGAAGTCCTCTGGAAATCTTCAATAATTGTTGTTGATTGCAGATGTGTCTCAGCCTAGTAAAATAGCCCCTCCCGCCAGCGGTCAAAATTATTTTTGCCTGCGAGTTGGTCCAGCTTCCATCAATACCCCAGGCCCTAAATCTGACGGGCCAATCACAACGCAGGGATGCGTTTTGAACTTCTGGATGCAAAGTGGGCGGGGTTTTGAGAGTGTGACGAAAAAGCTGCAGGACGTTGGAGAAAGCACAACAGTAACATGCACTGCAGCAGCAGCAGCAATCAGTGGACCGCTCCACTGAAGGTTAAAAGTTCTCTTTCTGTTGCTGTTGTTCAATATAAGTATGTTTTAATATATTACTACTTTAAAGCGTCACTATATGGTCCATTTACAGATTTAATACGTAATTAAAAATAAATATTTCTCAAGTTGAGAGGACTGCGGCAACCAGTGGAGTTCCAAGGCTAACTGCAGTCAGGGCTAACCGCAGCCCGTCTGCAGCGGCCCTCTCTCGGCATAGTCTGGTGTGAAGGACTGATGGCGATTTTTGACTCAGCTTTGAAGGGATTAGACTTTGTGTTTTCGTTGAAACGTGAGCAGGAAGAGGCTCTACCCTTATCTATTTTTTAGAAGGACGTATTCTCCATTTTACCGACAGGCTGTTTGTTCACACTCCCCCACCAGCTTTCTGTTGCGCTTCCTACGTCACAGTCAGTTGCTCTCATTGGGTACGTTCTGTGAAAATGACATTGAAACTACGCACCATGTTTTCTTCTCATGTTCAGTGGTGCAAACATTTTGGAGTGATTTGCATAGGTGGATTAAACAACAACAATTTTCATTCCCAACCGTTATCTCCAGGGACTTTTCACTTTTGGTCTAATATTACAAAGTAAAACTGATGAGCTCTGTATTAATACGATTGTATGTCTAGCTAAATTTTTCATTCATAAAGGTAGAATTGTTTTTTTTAAAAGAGTTTAAGCTATATATAAAATCATTAAAGATTCTGAAAGGTCCTAAAGCACAAAAAATATATGCTACCCTAAAACGCTTCCCTACAGAAGTAAACAGCTAAAACAGAGACTGAATTCTCCCCTCATGTTATACTTTCTTATTTTCTTTTATTTATATTATTGTTTTTATTTTAAAATTATCTTTATAAATTTCTATTTTGTTTATTTATTGGGTTTTATGTCTTTGATGCTTATGTTAACAGTCCTCTATAGCAAGTCTATGTTATAGATATATTTCAATCTGTGTGAAGAGATGCTCCCCTGGCTAGATTTTCTATGTAACCTGATTTGAAGAAACGAACTCTATGCAGCCAAGTTTGTCTGTAAATTTTGAAGTTTTCGATTAAAAAAAAAAATTTAAAAAAAAAGTTGCTCTCATTGGTCAGAGCGTTGGCCAATAGGCACACACATGGTTTGGAAAATAACGGGTTGTTCTCATCAACAATCTCCCATTTAGTCTGGTTTACCAGGCTAGATGTGTTAGTAGTTCCCACTTTTCTGCACTTGTAAAGCGGGCAGAATGGCGCTAGGCTTACCGCACCGTGACGTCACTGCCGGAAGATGTCAGGAGGGAGGTGTTACTAAATTTGGGCAAAAATGGCCGCTCCCAGACTCTGTATTAGTGGCGAAAATTATTGTTTTTATTTTTCTACTGATTAATGCTAAATTCATTAAATCAAGGCGAATGTATTAGTTTTAGGTATAAATAATTTTATTTATTTATTTATTTTATTTATGTGTTTATTTGAACAGGGACAGTGCACATTAATAAACATTTCTGTAAATGAGCCAGTGTTAGCTAACTAGCTAATTTTCAACTGTAGTCCCTGGGCAAGGTTTAAAATGCCAACATAATAAAAACAACAACATTAAAAATTAGTGCAAACAATAAAATACATAGGTAGTAATCTACATAAAAGTTGGACATTGATCTGTAAAAAACAAAGACGTTATTATAAATATAACATTTAAAAAGCATTGATAAAAGTGCATCAGAGAGGCAGACAGAAGTTATTGATTACAGGTTTGATTCTCCTGTAACCATGCTTTTAACATGTTTTTGAAAGTTCTGTATGTGTCTGCATTGCGTATATGAGTTGGAATGGTGTTCCAGGACTGAGCTGCTCGCACTGAGAAGGCTGACTGACCAAATGAGCTTTTTCTCAGTGGGACTGTAAGGTTATTAGAAGAGACAGATCTGGTGAGTCTGCTACCTTGTGTGAAAAAAGCAGTAAGTGGTGGTGGAGCAAAGCCATGTAAAATTTTAAAGACCAGATTTGCATCATGAAATGTAACAAAATTTTCCCAGTTTAACAGGACATGTTTGTCCAGTATACTACAATGATGAAAACGAAAGGGTTTCCTGTCCAAAACCTTTAGAGCCTGCTTGTAGACAGACTGGATTGGTTTTAATGTTGTTTTACAGCCCTGTGACCAGCTGCTAAGACAGTATGTTAAATGAGGCATAATCATTGCGTTAAAAAACAATTTTGCTGCATCTGTGTTCAGATTATTTCTTATGTATCTGAAGTTTACAAGGTTGAGTTTGACTGTTTGAGTGACTTTCTTTACATGTTTTTTAAATGTGAAACTTGAATCCAGAATGAGTCCAAGATATTTATACTCTGACACTACTGTGATGGACTGGCCTGCAACAAACACATCTGGGTCTGAGCAGTTTGATACTCTTTTTGTATATAATGACTCATTGTTTATTCCGTGCTGACCGGACTTTTCCTTTAACAACTGGAATATGCAGAAACTCTTTGTCTGCAACTTGCCTCAGTCTTATCTTACTGGGGGAAAAACAATAAGCTCTTTGGGAAACAGATAAATTTTCTCTGAAAAACACAACATGCATATCAAGTTTTGGTTTGAAGATATCTCAAAAGGACAAAGCATCGGCGTACCCAGTAAGCTTGTTCCGGCCCGAGGCTGGTCTGGAGAACAGCGTCCCGTCTTGCTCTTAAAGGAGGTGAATAGATGCTGACACAGCTCCTCTGGAATATCATTTTCCAGGTAGGTGGCCATAAAGAGCTGGAAGCCCTCATAGTCAATCGGCTGATGGAGAAAAACAGAAAGGAGGAGATGTTAACAGAATCCTTGAGGTGATTTCATGAAAGAAGCTCACAGCGACACACAGGAGCATGTGGTGTAGGTAACTCTTCAAGTTGGTCGTCCAGTTACTACTTTCAACTCCTTAATGAACTTAAAAGTATAATTTAGGATTATTAGTGTGGCAAAGAAAATGACAGAAAACAGAGATGGCGAAATATGTAATTACAGTTAAAGTGAACAACCCCCCCCCTCGGAACAGATGGACGGTAGCACTGAACAAAAAAAAAAATGTCTTCATGTACAGTGGCCTACTCCCCTGTGACAGAGGCTGCACCATCTGTGACGGAGAAGACAGGGCGATGTCATGTTAGTGGACAGAATGTGCATGCAGTCACCACAGATCATGCAGAGAGTGCTGGGCTGAGGCTTACTTGGTTCAGAACATCTTGCATCTTTATAACAGTGAAGACAGGCAGAAGAAAGGGAAGGGGAGGAGAAGAGGGGTGCAGAACAAGAGAAGGGCGTTAGCTACTTCGTGTGTGGTGACATTTGGAGTGGAGATAAGTGTGGTGCTGACCGTGCCGAAAAGGGCATCACACATTACACTTAGAGACAGCGCACTTATGTGTCACTTCATTTTCTTTGGAATGAGGGGTTACTCAAACGAACAACAAGAAAAAGCTTCTGTATTTCAATTAAAGGTGTAAAGTTATGGAACAACTTAAATGAAGATTTAAAACAAAGCAATAGTTTAATACAATTCAAAAGAAAATATAAGGAGGTCATTTTCAATAGAGATAGACATATGAGTGAGAGAAAGCAAAAATGTGTGTATTAAAGATAACTTGGTGTAAGGGTTTAGAAAGACAAACCAGCATAAAAAGGGAAATGTTTAGGTAAATACTTTCACTTGACTTTGATTTTTTTAATAACAGTAGGACTGGAAGTTTTTCAAGTGTTTAGGGGGTAGGAGTTAATAAGTTTTCACTTCTTCCTACCCCATTTTGAGCATGATATGTTAACTGAAACAAATATCTGTATTTTTCTCTTCTTTTTTATGCGCTTCTTGTTACTGTGCACTATTTTATTTTTATATTTGTATCATGTTCGAATAAATTTCAATCAATAAAAATTTCAATCAATAATGACAACTTTTTAGGGAAACAAACATGGCTAATTCTTTCCTCTGTTTAGTTTTTGGAGACTGTGACAACTGAAAACGTATAGAAACATTTAGAGATATTGCAGGAAAAACAAGTGTAGGAAAATAGGGAGCGATGATAATCAAGCAAAGGAGGATATGGCAGCTTATATAATGAAGCTTATGCCTGGTGAGGATGTAGCTGAGGGAGAAGGAGAGCAATCAGGCTGACCAGCTAACATGATCAGAGCTGAAAAGAGAAATCAAACTAAAGGAACCGTTTGAAAACAGGTGTAATTTCAAATGTACCAAGAAAAGAACACAAAAAAGGACCATGGAGGAGCATACAAATGGTCAGATAAGGCAATGGAGATATGATGGCACATTTTCTTTTACATTACATCAATAACCATGTAATAACATAGCAAGTTACACTACATTACCAAGTAACAAGAAAAACTTTCTGGAGAATTTTTGGTAAGTGATGTGCTTCAAATTTCAGGAAGACGAGCTAAAGTGTGACCTCTTAAATTTCAAACAGCTATTACCAGGGAACTGATTCATTTCACCGATAGCAATTAATTAATGTTATCTAGAAAAATGCAGTTTTTTACTTGGCATATAACAGAAAACCTACACTAGAAAAAATCAAAATCTAGCCGAGTCATTTTTTTCTTAAAATAAGTGCATTTGCTCTTGGATTAAGGTAGTAAAAGAGACATCTTGCCAATCGAACAAGGCAATTTACAGTTAGAATAAGAAAACAGAATAGCATTGTTTAATTTCAAGTGCACATTATCTAATTATCTTATTTATCAGAGTAAAAATATTAATTTCATTGGCAAACTATCTCATTTACCTACTCAAATTAAGGGGAAATACACGTAATTCAAGACATTTTTACTTATTTCTAGATCTTTTTTCCAGTGTAGAAGACGGCAGGCCAATCTTCTTTACTAAACTCTTATTTATATGTAACTTGAGTTCAGTTTTATAATGCTTTAGTTACTTGATCACAAGTTACAATTTACTTTGTAATACAAATTGTTATATAGTAACCTAATGGCAGGGGTGTCAAAAGTTCACACATTTGTTACTTAAGAAGTATAGATACTGCAGTTTAAAAACACTCTGATAAAGTATCAAAGTATGAACTCTTTACTCAAGTAAAAGTGAAAAAGTATGTTCTCCAAAAACTACTTAAAGTATAAAAGTATAAAGTAACCTTTAAAAAAAAAAAACACCCAGATGCCACTATATGAATTGAAAGCTCAATTTTTCGACAATTTTTAAAAATTCTCTGAGATAGGGCCAAGGATGAGAGAGGTCTTGTTGGTCTCCGTCTCCCGATACGCTCTCGCCTGTGTCCGACCTTTCAGACATTTCAGCATCTTTTTCTGAATCCCACATTGTAGCATGGCATAGACAATTCACGTTAGCAGTTTGAAGAACACCTGCTTGCTTCTGATGATTTCCTTTAGCTAACCAATGAGTGTTTGCGTTCTATGACTCATCCAATCACACTAGTTTTCACTAGATGTGGGTGGAGCCAATGATCTGCATTGGATGGAGCACATGACGGGAAATAAAGATTTAGAAACATTAAACCGAAGCCAAGAGTAACGACTAACGTTTGTTTTAGAAATGTAAGGAAAAGAAAGTACAGATACTGGTGTGAAAATGCAACGAGTAGAAGTCAGAAGAAGGAGGAAAAATAAGTAATGAAGTATAGATACCTAAAAAGTGTACTTAAGTACAGTAACAAAGTATTTGTACTTAGTTACTTGACACCTCTGCCTAATGGTAATTACCCACCAAAACTCTCCACTGTTACATAGTAACATACAATTGTAATAATTACATACAGTTAATTACTTTGAAATTATATATACGGTGGCCCTGAAGTGCAAACTGCAGCTATCTAAAAGCGCAACTACATTAAGTAAAACAAAACTACATAAAACAAAGCGCTTTGCTTTATGTAGTTGCGATTTCCTTAATGTAGTTGCGCTTTTAGATTTGTAGCTGCAGTTTGCACTTCAGGGCCACCGTATATATACCTTAATTTTGGGGTAATTACCAAATAAATGTTTTCTTGTTACCAAGAAATATAGTGTGACTTGTTATGTTATAAACATGTTATTACATAGTTATGTGTAGAAAGCGTTGCCAATATAATGATAACGGGCACAGAAAAACAACAAAAATGAAAAATAGGAAACAAATCAGAATTTTATGGTCTGAAACCATTAGAACTCTAATCAGAATCAGAATCAAATTATTGCCAAGTAGGTTTGCACTTACAAGGAATTTGACTTAGTGTTGTTGGTGCAGACAAAAAATAAAATAAATAAAAAAAAAAAAAAAAAAAAAATAAAATAAAAAAAAATAAAATAATTAGTGTGTTAAAGAAGGCTGTGCACCATAAGACTTGAGGTTGGATCAAACTGAGGCATACCATATTACTCAGTGGAGCTATGCAATGTGCCTTCACTGGTAAAGACGGTCATTATGACGGTCTAATGACGGTCATAAAGACGACTTTCATATGCTGCTACCATGACGATGATCTAATTCTAGTTCCCGCAGTCTTCTTGTTAATAAAATTCCTAAAACTAAAGATTCCCCCTAAGCAACACACCTTATTAAAGTAGAGGTTACAAATGTTAGGTCTACAACTCCTGAATATAGCCCCGCCCCCCCCCCCCCCCCCCCCCCCCCCCCCAAAACACCAGACGTCATATAAATGTTTATTTTTTGGCTAAATCTGGTCCGTCCATCATAGTCTAGATATAGTCCAAAAAATAAATGTTTAAAATTGGGCTGTGTTTGGTCGGTCTTATTTTTGTCCATCTTTAGTCCAATAATAGACCATTTGAAAATAAGTTGCAAGCCCAGTTTTTAGCGTCCTTTCAGGCTGAAACAAAGTTTCTTCCCCACTGCCATTAGACTGCTGAATGTTGTGTAAAATGGGTTATTTTATTTATAAAAAACAAAAAACACAAAATTAATGTTAGAACTGTAAATATAGTCAGTTGTTTATATTGCTATTTTTTTATGCATTTGTTAATGTTTTCAAGGCTGCACTTTAAAAAATGAAATTGTCTAGAGCTGTTTTAAACAAAATGTCTTTTTCTTTACACTCATGTATACAAAATGACAAAAAAATCTGTCTAAGTCTAAAGGCTGATTTATACTTCGAAACTAGGTCGTCTGCGTAGGTGTCACAGTGAACAAAAAGACGTCCCCTCCCCCACCACCGCAGACAGGAGGCTGGCTTGTTTTGTTTTTACGACCGAAATTGCGGAAAACGACTCGTGAAGTTGGACCCGCTAGAAGAGCGAGGTGTGCGAGAACGCTGGGACCCTTTTTCTACCTGGATCCTCGCTCTTTTTCGCCCTCATGTCCTTCTGTTGTCGGACAAAACTCGCCCCCACTCCCTCACCTCCTCGGCCATATCTAGACCCACAGCGTGTAGCACAGACCACGCTTCAATACTTAGCAGAAATCAAAAATGTCTGCATCAAGCTCACTGCGACACACTGCTGCAAGACGATAACCAGCCCTTAGGTCTAAGTCTAGTAATGGTGTGTAGTTAGTTTCTATTAGGGGTGGAACGGTTCACAAAATCCATGGTTCGGTTCGGTTCACGGTTTCGTGGTCATGGTTTTCGGTTCGGTATATGTTTATTGTTACACCGAAAAATAAAAAAAATTATAAAAATTAATGAAAAACTTTTTTAAATGAAATTAATTTAAAAAATCCAAAAAAAATTAATGAATTGTAATTATTTTCAATGATTCGCGGAAACTCTGGATCATTTCCGCATTTTTTGCTGCTTTGAATTTAATCATCTGGCGCATGCCCTCTACGATCTCCAAGGGACTCAGAGCAGAGCGGACGAGAGCCACAGCGGAGGCTGTAGGCTTTGCTTTGAGCAGCCGGTCTGGAGCGCAGCGGAGCGGAGCGCTGACGGAGTATGTGGGATTTCAGGGTTAGCATGACATGTTGGTCATGTTGCTGTTAGCATAAACAAAACGTGTTGCACAATGCTTGCACACTGTTGCACTTTTATCCACAGCTTTCTTTCCGCCGTCATCGTAGGTCACTCTAAATGCAAAGCGGTCCCATACAGCAGACCTATAAAGTGCTGCTGGCGCGTCTTCCAACTCCTGTTCTTTCCCACTCGCCATACCCACACAATTCTCCACAACAACTGATTTTTTTCTGCTACACCCGGCTACGCTGCTTCGCTTCTTCTTCTTCTTGTTTACTACTGGTGGTTGGCTTTGGTCGCAGTACCGCCACCATCTGCTCTGGAGTGTAAACGCTTCGCCTATGAGAAAAAGGAGCAGCGCATGAACCGAACGCAACACACGCGAACCGAACCGAGACAGTCGAACCGAACGGTTCAGACGGTTTTCATAAACCGTTCCATCCCTAATTTCTATCCCTCGCCGATCCTTGTTTTCCCCTGATCTTTAGTTATTTAGTATTTTGGACGTTGTTAGGGTAATTAGCATTGATGATGTGTGAGTTTATTAAACCCCAATATTACTTGCCTGTTGCATGTCAGAACTGATGTTTTCCCCAATAGTTTATCTAATTAGGACAGTTCCTCTGTCCGGATATACAGTTATAATCTTCATTCTGTTTGTGGCAAAGATTTAGGAATGGAATGAAAGCGGTTTCCTTCAGCTCAGAACAAAGTGTAATATTGTGATAAGGCTGGAGCCATGGATGCAGTGTTGTGGTCAAGAGCACCTAACCCGAGACCAAGACAAGGCCAAGACCAAGACCAGAGTGTGTGGAGACCGAGACAAGACCAAGACTTTTAGGGTCCGAGACCAAGTCAAGACCAAGACCAGCGCCAGTATGTGACAATAAAATGTGAAACATGATCAAAATCACAAACATTGATCTAAAAGACCCACATTCACATAAAAACACCTAGATATTTAACACACAGAACTGGACTAAACATTAACATCTTTATTTAGTACTTCTGTGTAGTAATCACAGAATTTCAAACAATTAATCAAAGTCGATCAAAATTGTATTTTCTCTGCCGTTCATGAACAGTACATACATTTATGTTGTTTTTAAATGTGCTATTTAAAGAAAATGTGCAAAATTCTGTAAAATGTGTAAAACTGAAAAAAAGCCAATAATTTCTCTTGTTTCTCTCTCATATACAGATTAAAGCTATATTATATAACTTTTCTTAAATAAATCTATATCTGTCACCAAGTTGTGAAATATGTTATGAGACAGATAATTTGTTGAAAAAAATAGATTGATCTCCTTCACTGCATTTACCAATCAGACAGGTTATTGCTTGGATTTGAATCCAAGCATCCAATAAAAAGAAGGATCTTAAACAAACTAATAATATTCTGATGAATAGCGTTATTTCCACAGTTGTGGTCTTCACCGGTCTTGAAATAAAATGCCGAGTCCTCACACTGCAAAAACGTTCTGAAAATTAGTAAAAATGTCTTTAAACAAGTGTATTTACCTTAAATCTGAGTAGGAAAATAAGATGATCTGCCAATGGAATGAGCATTTTTACCCTTAAAATAAGACAAATTTGATATTATGCGCTTGAAGTAAGAGACTATAGTCTTTTTTTCTTATTTTAAATGTAAATTGTCTTATTCCACTGGCAAAGAGTCTTAGTTACCTGCTCAATTCAAGAAGAAATGCACTTGTTTTAAGAAAAATGTACTTACTTAGATTTACATTTTTTGCAGTGCAGCGCCCGAGACCGAGACAAGACCGAGACCAGATGCGGTCAAGTCTCCATCAAAAAATGGTCTTGAGACCAAGACCGATCTCCAGTACTACAACACTGCATGGATGTCTCCTCATCTGCAAACATGTATGATATAATAATGTGATGATGTGGCAGACTGGAGTTGTATAAAATGCTTCTTTAACTGTTAATCGGGGCCACTTCCCGAGAAGTGAGCCCGGTTGGTAAGAACCTGTTGTCATGTTTCATAGTTATTTAATATATCTCTTTTCAGGAAAATTAACTGGAGAGAGGAAAGAGCTTTCCTTTAACAGTGTGGAACAGTGGCAGATCTAGGGGGCGGCTACTTGGGCTGCAGCCCCGGATGTTTCCCCTAGAGCCCCGGATCTCGCTTCTGAGCTGATCTGAGTAAAATATGCAGTACTGGATTTCACCAGATGGTGGCAGCAAAGACAGGAAAGCAGCCCGTAGCATTCCAGTGCAGAAGAAGAAGTTCTCACCAATGGCTGTTGCTAAACAGACTGATGTTCCAGGGATGTGAAACTCTGACTGACTTCCAGACGTTGTTTGTCCCGGTGGTGTATGAAATTCTGTTCCCCTTATTTCGGGAATCGCATTGAAGCCAGAGAGGCGGACATGGCGGATGGGACCATTTTCACAACGCGTCTGATCGATTTCTCGCTAAAATCAGCTATAATCATGTCACGGTTACAACATCCAGTTTATTATTAAACACCAAGTTATTTTAAACACCAAGAAAATCGTCTTTTTCCAACTTCTGTCACTTAAACCTGACAGTAATAAAAGTCAGTCACCAAACACAGTTTTCCAACAAGTAGTGAGTATTTATCATTTTTCATTGCTGATATCAGAGGATGGAAACTGGCTGATAGCAAAAAAAAAAATATTCCTGAAAAGATGAGAGTGTAGACTTTCTGATTTATCCCGTTCTAATGTAAAATATGACAGATTACTGGATTAAGGACATTCCCAGTATACTACATGATATCACACAAACAATTTTTGAGAATCTGGAAACAGATGCTTTTTACTTCCCAAAGATATGGGAGGAGGAGAGACTTGATGTTTCAGCTGCCTGAAATAATCTGTTCCTCCTCCATAACATGGGAAGAAATTAATTTACCTGCACATTTTTAACTGTGTTTATTCCTCTTCATCAACAACAAATCCTCTGGATTTAGTGACATTTGATCATTATTTGCCAAAGTTATGAGGGGTGAATCTTATATTTTAGCCCCCTGATAGAATTCGTTCCCCCATTGATTATCTTTATGAAATATATTTTCTGTTTAAATGTTTATCTAACAATTCATAAATATTCCACAAAAAAAAAAGTTCAAACCAAAACCACTGGACATTGTTTTCCAAGTTTGAAGATGTTTCTCAATTCCAAATGTCTGGAGCAATGCTATTGCAGACATTTGGAATTGATAATTAAAATACATGAAATAAAGATAATCCAACAACTATTTTGGATTTAAAAATATAAAATAATAAATGTTTTAAACATAATATATGAACAATAATGACAGTTTCACTGGATTTGTTTATTTTTTTCCCATGTTATGGGGAAACGGATTCTATCAGGCGGCTAAAATATATGATTTCCCTCTGATAACTTTGGCAAATAATGATCAAATGTGACCAAATCCACAGAGTTTGCTGTTGATGAAGAGAGGGATAAACACAGTTAAAGACTTGCAGGTGAATTCATTTCTTCCCATGTAATGGAGGGGGAATTGTTATGTGTGATAGCATGTAGTATAGTAGAAATTTCTTCAATCCAGTAATCTGTCATATTTTACATTAGAACGGGATTTAGAAGAAAGTCTACTCTCTCATCTTCACCCTCGGGGCTAAGCCCCTGATCTCCTAGGATCCTAGATCCTCCCCTGGTGTGGAATCTGTTAAATTATCTGGTAAATAAAGTAATTTCAACTTTTTTTTTTCATTCTTTGATTTTGCAACAAAAAAATGTATGTCTACAGAAGACTCAGTTATGTAATGCAGGTAGTTTTTCCTTGTAGATCAGCTGTAACTGACACTCGTCATAGAAAAGGACAGAGTGGAGATGATCCTCCTCCCTCGGCCCAAAACTGCTAACCTGACCCCATGAGCTGCAGAGATCTGCCATCCATTATTCATATCACTTCTTTCTCCTTATTTGGTCAAGCAAACCAGGAGGCAGTAATATGCCATGCATCATGTAGAAGCACTGTGGGTTTAAGCTCAGAGACACACGGCACAGTGAGCACACACACTTTTACATAAAACTGCTTCAGGTTTCTCAGAGCGTGTGTATGTACCCTGATATGACTGTAAAAAATGAAAGTCCCTCTGGAAACTGTGTTTATATCCCAGTCTAACTAACGCATATTATCCGTATGAGTGGACTTTCGCACATGGTTGCCAGTCTGTAAATATTTCCCAAGGGTAGTTGTGACACATTTACACGGTTCATCTAATCTGTCTCATTTTGGCGCAGATGCAGAAACCTTTTTGCTGTAGGAACTTAAACTGTGGCATTTAGAAAGCTTTAGCCACAACAAGGTATTTTCATTTAGTTTTATCACACCTAGATTTTTAAGCTAAAACAAAATACCTGTCAGCAGTTTCCAAATGAAGGTGTCATTTATGACAGGGGTTAAATACATAACCTCAGGTGAAAAAGTAATCGTCTCCTAAACTTAGTAAGCATTAGAAACTACTGTCACTGTGTCACTTTTTGCAGTGTAGTTTATTTTGAAATGATTCTTAGCATAAATAGATTATTTGGATCAAAACAAAAATTCTAAAAATAAATGAAATCATTATTTGCAAATAAAATTAGCTTTTTGATGTGGAAAAAAATTTTGGTGTGTTTTTCTTTTTTTTTTTTACAGCACTCTATAGATCTGTGTGTGTGTGTGTGTGTGTGTGTACCTGTCTAGCCCTAAGAGTGAGGACTATTTTTCCAAATCTACATTCAAATTGAGGACCAACTGTTGCAAAGTGAGGACATTTTGCAGGGGCTCACATGTTATTTTGATAATGGTAAAGTTTAGGGTTAATTTTAGGGTTAGGGAAAAGAAAGGGTTGAAAATGACTGAAAATCAATGAAAGTCAATGGGAGTCAACACATGGTCCTCACTACAATCACAGAACGACTATGTGTGTGTGTGTGTGTGTGTGTGTGTATTATATGGCAGTAGTAGGATGGGCATCGTCATGGCGCCAGGTGGTGGTTGGGTCTTGGAGAGTCGGCCCCTATGGCGCCAAATCTGCAGTCAGGCTGTTAGTCATGACTGGAAATACTGAGAAAGCTCTTTAGTTCAGGTGATAAAGAGATCAGAAAGAAAAAAAGCAGCGGCACTATGTGAGACCTACTTACTACTGGACACTAAACAGTTTTTTAGATATGCATTACATACTGTAGATATTAAGCCTAATTTGAAAGAGGTGAATGTTCAGGTGTCATTCTATCCAGTTTAGTCCAAAACAGCTTTCAGTCTTATCCAGCTCAACATCAAAGCTCTTTAAAAGCTAAGCTGGGAGGGATTTCCAGCTTTTATTTCTTTCTGAAAAAATTTATTAAACTACTATTTTATTATTTTGCTCAGCTGTTGGAAAAAGTGAGAATCTCTAACAGTTAAAATTGGGCGTGAAAACCAAACAAACCTATATATATTTGATATTTATATTTTCATATTTATATTTCAAACTAGGCTAAATCTGTGATAAAATCAATTTACCAATAAATGTGAGAGTATAAGAAATATGTCTACTAGCATTTTAGTTTGAAACAGGACATGTGACCTTTGATGAATACATCTGAGACCCATTGACATAATGTTTGGCTCTTTAAGGTATTATTTTTTTCCTTTTTCTATGTATGTTGATGGAGATTCTCAGTCATTCCAAGTTTAAAAACAATCCACTGGAGTTTTTCCAAGTTTGAAGACGTTTCTCTTCCCATCCAAGAAGCTTTTTCAATTCAAAATGTCAGAATTAGCATTGAGTTCCAGACTTTATAGAGTGGACCAACAACAAAGTCTTGTTTTGGTTTAGGAAACATGCATATTGAACCTCGGGACAAGACATCTACAGTACACCTTATGGACAAACGACATTCTTTTGAGGGCAAGAATGTTCACATTTTGGACATAGAAGACAGATGGTTTGAGAGGGGCGTGAAGGAAGCCATCTATGTGAAAAAAGAAAAACCAACCTTAAAGGTGAGGGGGGCAGATTTTAGCTTTCAAAAACCTACAATGCAGTGATTGAGTTGATCCCTTCTCACTATCATTGCAACCCACACCCCTTTATAGGGGACCATAAGACCTCACCTATTCAGCCAGGCCAACAATTTCCTTTAACGACCCCCCTTTCAGAGACATAGACAGGTTTTGGGTATTACAGGCTAACAAAGAAACCAGACGAGCCCAATTTTAAGGTGCGGACCTGTTTGTCAATTTCAATTTGCATGTTTTCTAAGCCAAAACCAGGATTTGTTTTGGTCCACTCTATAAAGCCTCAAACTCAACACTATTTCTGACATTCTGAATTGAAAAGCTTCCTGGATGGGAAGCAAAACGTCTTCAAAGTTGGAAACCAAGTTCAGTGGATTGTTTTTCAACTTTTTTAGAACTTCTTTCATGTAAACCGCAGCAGAGGTTTCAAAATTAATAATATTTATTACTCCAGTAGAAATATAAATCCTGCTGTTTAAAAACACTTTTGTAGAAGTTAAAGTATCAACCTAAGCTTTTTACTTCTGTCCTAAATGGTATGGAGGTTGGTTGAGGACTCAAATGCAGAGACCAGGAGGCAGAGGTGAATCTTGTAGATTTATTGAATAACTGAGGCAAAATCCAAAAATACAAAGAAACAAAAAATACAGAAAGCATCAGGGAAAACTCACGTGGGAAGCCAGAGACAAGGGAACAACTAAACAACAACAAGGAAGCAGCCCTGATGACTGCAGAGGTGGAGTATATAAGGGGAAAAGAACAAAGAATGGACTAATGAGCTGAATATGGAGCAGGTGTGGGTGGAACTAACTAGAAGGAAGCAAAGGGGAAAGGAAACAAGCACAAGGGGGCAGCAGAGAGTAACTAAAGTCTGCTTGAATATAAACCAAAGATCAACAAAACTGAATAACTGAAAACTAAAAACTCAGAGTCCCATGACTCCATGACAGAGTCCCATGACAACTCCAGTAAAAGTGTAAAAGTACCATTTTTAAAACTACTTAAAGTAGAAAGTTAAAAGTAATGTCGGAAAAAATTTGAACGACAGAAACTTTAAACCTCATATTGGTTACTACGCTACCCTATTCAAGGAAAGTTTTTCGTATTTTCTTATTCTTTTATAATTACTTTAATGGCAACAGTGACAAATAAAAAAATACATCATTATGAAAAACTAACAATCTAATTAATTTTGGTAAGTGGTGAAAAACAAGCTGGTGACCCCAGACACAAAGAAATGAATTGTCTGGAGGAACATTATTTTGGTGGTTTTTATAATTTTTTAAAAATACCAACAGGCTAAACTAACTAAACTAACGAGTCTATTTTCAAAATGTAAGGAGTGGAAAGTGGACATAATTGTAAAAAAAATATAAGGAATAGAAGTAAAAAGTTGTCTAAAAAATAATTACTCCAGTAAAGTATAGATAGCCAGAATTTCTACTTAAAGGAGAAGTTCACTTTTTAACACTTTAAGCCCATTTTCTGTAGTGTCCAGGATGAAATCGAATGATCGACACCAAAATTTTGACAATTGGTCCTGTCTCTGCTTTTTGGCTCATGCAGAATCCCCCCCTGGCTGCTTCAGAATGGCTTCCATAGTGCATGTCCGATAATGTCCTTAAAACAACCTTAAACGTTCTTTTTTTAAAATATGCTACTCACCGTGTCGTCAGCGCTGTTCAATGACGTTCCAAAAAAAGTTTCGTAAAGAAAAAACGTTCCTGTAGTGTTTTATTCAGCATTTTGTAAATCCCATTGAGTTCTGTTGGAATAGTCAATATCCCTCCGCCACCGGAAACAGGGCCTGTTTACACAGTTGTAGTCTTTTCGCTTCACTCTGTGTACTCCGACGTCGAGGTGCTAACGTCTCTGTTAAACACTTTAAAAAACTCTGAAAATGGAATACGAAAGGTGGATTCTTGATTCTCGACGTCGGAGTACACAGAGTGAAGCGAAAAGACTACAACTGTGTAAACAGGCCCCATTTCCGTTTCCGGTGGCAGGGGAATATTGACTATTCCAACAGAACTCAATGGGATTTACAAAATGCTAAATAAAACACTACATGAACGTTTTTTCTTTACGAAACTTTTTTTGGAACGTCATTGAACAGCGCTGACGACCCGGTGAGTAGCATATTTAAAAAAAAGAACGTTTAAGGTTGTTTTAAGGACATTATCGGACATGCACTATGGAAGCCATTCTGAAGCAGCCAGGGGTGGATTCTAAATGAGCCAAAAAGCAGAGACAGGACCAATTGTCAAAATTTTGGTGTCGATCATTCGATTTCATCCTGGACACTACAGAAAATGGGCTTAAAGTGTTGCTGATGAAGGTTCTCAGTCATCCAGGTCATAGTCATTCCGTAAAAATTCAAAAAATATCCACTGGACTTGGTTTTCAAGATTTGAAGATGTTTCGCCACCTCTCCAGGAAGCTTTCTCAATTCAAATGTCTGGATCCGCAGTGAGTTTGAGTCTTATATAGACAACGCCTTGTATCGCTTGCAAACATGCAATAGAAACCGATGAATGGGTCGTTAGTTCCATCGTTAGCCTGTAATATCTGAAACTGTCTATGATTCTAGGGGTCGGTCGTTAAAGGGGGGATTGTCATTAAGGGGGGGATTGTCTCCTGTAATACCTGAAACCTGTCTATGATTGTTAAGGGTTGGTCGTTAAGGAGGTATTGTTCACCGGCTGGAGCGGGTAAGTCCCTCGTTCCTCTGTGATGGGGCGGGGGGTTTGGTGATATCTGGAAGGGATCATGTCTATGATTGAATTGTATGTTTTTGGAAGCTGGAATCTCAGTCCACCACCTCTGTTTAAAGTTGTTTTTTCTCTCTTAACATAGATGGCTTCCTTCACGCCCCTCTCAAACCACCTATTTTCTTTATCCAGAATATGGACATTCTGGTCCTCAAAAGAATGTCCTTTGTCCACAAGGTGTAGGTGTACTGCGGAGTCTTGTCCAGAGGTGGCCGCTCTTCTGTGTTGGGCCATGCGTCTGTGGAGAGGTTGTTTGGTTTTTCCAATATGAAGATCAGAGCATTCCTCACTGCACTGAACAGCATATACCACTCCGCTCATATTTGGTCTGGGGGTTTTATCTTTCGGATGCACTAGCCTCTGTTTAAGGGTTTGGTTTGGCTTGAAATGTACTGGGATCTTGTGTTTGGAGAAAATCCTCTTGAGCTTTTCAGACACTCCAGCAACATAAGGGATTGTGATGTTTTTGCGTTTAATTTTAACATCGCTGTCTTCTGTTGCGTGTCTTTTGGATTTCCTTGCTGATTTGATAAAAGCCCAGTTTGGATATCCACAGTTTCGGAGAGCATCTTTGATGTGTTTCTGTTCTTTTTGCTTCCCATCTGTTTTAGTAGGGACATGTTCTGCCCGGTGTTGTAAGGTTCTGATGACTGAGAGTTTGTGTTCCAGTGGGTGGTGTGAGTCAAAAAGAAGATACTGGTCTGTGTGAGTAGGTTTCCTATAAACTTCAATGTTTAGGCTTCCATCTCCTTCCATGCTCACCAGGCAGTCCAGAAAGGGTAGTTTGTTGTCCTTGGCATCCTCTCTGGTGAATTTGATGCTGCGGTCAACAGCGTTGATGTGTTTGGTGAAAGCTTCCACTTCCTCTAGCTGGATTTTGACGAAAGTGTCATCCACGTATCTAAACCAGTGGCTTGGTGGTATTCCATTGAAAGTGTCTAAAGCTCTCTTTTCCATTTCTTCCATGTAAAGATTTGCTACAATTGGTGATACTGGAGATCCCATTGCGCAGCCATGTTTCTGTCTGTAAAAATTACCTCTGAATTTGAAATAGGTTGTGGGAAGACAAAGGCCCAGTAGTGTGCAGATCTGGTCCGGAGTGAAATTAGTCCTGTTGTTTAAATCACTATCTTGTTCAAGACGTGTCCTGACTGTTTCCACTGCCTCTGTTATAGGTATGCATGTGAAAAGTGAAGTAACATCAAACGATACCAGGGTTTCTCCTGGAGCCATCCTTAAATGTTTGGCTTTGTTGGCAAAGTCTTTGGAGTTTTCTATGTGATGTGGTGTGTTCCCCACCAAGGGAGCTAAGATATTAGTAAGCTGTTTAGCAATGTTGTATGTTACTGAGTTAATGCTGCTGACAATGGGCCTGAGTGGTGTCCCTTCTTTGTGAATTTTTGGAAGTCCATATAAGCATGGAATTTCCTCCCCTGGATATAATCTGAAATAGGCTGTGCTGTTAATTACCTTGTCTTTTTCAAGTTGTTTGAGATAGTCTATTATTTTCTTTTTGTAGCCGCTGGTTGGATCTCTTTTCAAGGATTCATACGTTTCAGTGTCCTTCAGTAGAGTGATAATTTTGTCTTGGTAGTCTGAGGTGTTGAGGACTACGGTGCATCTTCCTTTGTCTGCTGGTAATATGGTGATGCTTTGGTCCTGGCTCAGGGATGTTATGGCTTTCATTTCCTGGGGTGTGAGGTTGGAAGGAGGTGGTTTGGCGCTGGACAGGGTGGCTGTTACCTTCATTCTGAGTTGCTCTGCCTCCGTTTCAGCCAGGTTGTTGTTCCTGATGGCCGATTCAGTGGTCGTGATCAGTTCCACAATCCCCCCTTTAACGACCGACCCCTAGAATCATAGACAGTTTCAGATATTACAGGCTAACGATGGAACTAACAACCCATTCATCGGTTTCTATTGCATGTTTCCAAGCGATACAAGGCGTTGTCTATATAAGACTCAAACTCACTGCGGATCCAGACATTTGAATTGAGAAAGCTTCCTGGAGAGGTGGCGAAACGTCTTCAAATCTTGAAAACCAAGTCCAGTGGATATTTTTTGAATTTTTACGGAAAGGCTTAAAGTGTTAAAAAGTGAACTTCTCCTTTAAGTAAGGAAACAAAGTATTTGTGCTTTGTTACTTGACATCTTTCGTGCTTAAAGGCATCAATATCTTTACATCATTAAAGAAATGTATTTTCCTTTACATTTTCCTTTGAGATTTTTGTTTTTGACATTAATAGAAACAATGAATTTAGACAACATACATTCATCAAAATATTTTGATGACTAGACCTTTAGGAAACATAAGTCATTGTAGTTTTGTTGTTTGGTTTAAAGTTAAATTACAGCAACCACTTCCAAAAATAAATAAATAAATAAAATGCTTCCCTTTTCTAACTTTAATTGTTAAAAGAAAGACATGCTTTACATTTTATGAGTAGGCCTAAACTCTCTAGCAGAACCAGAAATCAGGATCAGAGCATATATCAGATGTTTTCAATCAGCTCTGGATGTTGTGACTGACTAACAATAAATATCTTCTTCATCTAAATGTTAAATTGAGCATTTTAACTGCTATAAATACCCCACCCTCTGCAATCCGTTCTTTCTTTTTTTAACAGCTGTTCCACCAGAAGGAGCAGCGCCTAGCACAAGCTGCCTTGCAGCAAGAAGGTTGTGGGTTCGAATCCCAGTCTGGGATCTTCCTGCATGTCTTTTTGCATGTTCTCCCTGAGCATGCATGGATTCTCTCTGGGTACTCCGGCTTCCTCCCACAGTCCAAAAACATGACTGTTAGATTAATGGGCTCTATGCACAGCTCTACTACTTCCTGAATTTAAGGTAGCTCCTTTGTTTCCTGTCTTTCATTACTGGACGAACTGATTAATCCAGGTGTGTCTGGCCAGTTACTTAGGTCATACACACTTGGATTAATCAGTGCATCCAATCATGAAAGACAGGAAGCAAAGGAGCCGCCTGAAGTTCAGGAAGTGGTGGAGTTGTGCATAGAGCCTATTGGCTTCTCTAAATTCTCCTTACGTGTGAATGGTTGTTTGTCCTGTTTGTCTCTGTGTTGCCCTGGCGGCCTGTCCAGGGTGGACCCCGCCTCTCGCCCATAGACAGCTGGAGATAAACACCAGCACCCCTCGCGACCCCACTCGGGATAAAGCGTGTCAGAAAATGTAAGGATGTTCCACCAGAAACTAGCATTTCCTCTCTTCACAACTGAATCTAGACTTTCAAAGTAAGAGCAGAACCCTGTAAACATTACAGTGGACTGCTTCTTTATTAGATGTGCTCCATATAAAACCTTCGGGGGTTCATAGTAATAAAAAGCTCTCCACTGGTTTCTTTAACTTGTCTTTTTAGACATTGTTTATATTAGCAGCTGTTTGAGAAGCAAACAACTATCAATGCAAATTCTCTGTTGATATGTTTTTTTTTTTTTTTTTTTTTTTTTACAGTTTAATTGAAACACATAAAGTAAACTTAAATGGACAGAAACATTTCTTTATAGAATAAAGATAAAGGTTTTTTTTTTTAAACCTTGTTTTATATTACTAAGAAATCCTGACTGAGTTTATCATAATTAATGCATGAGAGCGCTGGGGGATGTTATTAGCTCGGATGTTATCCTTGTTCAGTTTCCTTTTTTTGCACAAAGAACTGCATAGACTAACTGTGGACGGTTTGCAAAAAACATGATCGGCTCTAATGTTGGTGTTCATATTTTGCTGCCTTAATGCTCCCTTTGATTATAATGGATGCATATTTACTGCAGCACTTGCACAGATGGGTAGGAGCAGCAGAAGCTCCCTCCTCTCAGGAAACCACTTCCAGCTAATCATTAGCAAACAATTCGACCTGTTTCATGTAAACGTGGACGGGGCTGGAGGATGAATCTACAAACAAGAAGGTCTAGAATTTATTCTTTGAACTGATTGAGAGATTTATTTTCTATCTGCATTTTGGTTATAAAACATAAAGAACCATTTTTTCCTGAACATGCTGCCTTTATAAAAAAAAATAGTAAAAAAATGTTCTTTCAGCATAAAATGTCACCATGGAGTTTTGGGGAAAAGTTCACTACTGATCAATATGTTATTCAACAGAACAAAAAAAAAAATCACCATATGTTTGGATCCACATCTCACGTTCGACTCCCACATACGTCACCTCTGCAAGGTCTCTTTCCTCCACCTCAGAAACATCTGCAAACTCCGCCCCTCCCTTTCCCAACCTGACGCAGAAAAGTTAATCCATGCCTTTATCTCCTCCAGATTGGACTACTGTAATGCCCTCCTCGTCGGGGTCCCTGGCAAAAGTCTACAAAAGCTGCAGCACATCCAGAACTGTGCTGCCCGGGTCCTGACGAGGAGGTGCAAACACGAACACATCACTCCAGTCCTCAGGTCCCTTCATTGGCTGCCCATCCAACACAGAATACATTACAAACTTTGCCTCCTCAATCACCAGTGCATACACGGAACTGCCCCTGCTTACCTCAAGGAACTCCTCACACATCACACCGCCTCCAGAACCCTCCGCTCCACCACCTCCACCCACCGACTGCACCAGCCAAGAGTCAAGCTCTGCATAATGGGAGATAGGGCCTTCCAGGCAGTTGCCCCACAACTCTGGAATGGCCTCCCAGAGTCCCTTAGGGTCCCACAGAGTGTGGAGGCGTTCAAGAAAGGCCTCAAGACATTTTTTATTTAAAATGGCCTTTGAATATTAGTTAGTATTTTATCTGTGTGGTTTTATGGTTATTTTACTGTTTTGTTTTTACTACGTATGTTATTTTATTGTAATGTCTCATTTTAACTATGTATGCTGTTTTTATTGTACGGTTTTGTTTTAACTATGAATTTTGTAGCACTTTGAGATTTTTTTAAATGTAAAGTGCAATACAAATAAAATGTATTATTATTATTATTATTATTATTATTATTATTATTATTATTATTATTATTATTATGTTCTTGTGCATCTTAAACTAGTTTAACTCAAAATGCAAAAAGAAAAACTGGAGCTTTACCAAATTATATTCCAGCTTCTGTCAAAAAGAAGAAAGTCTGGGAGATCCTTAACAGAAGAAACCAGAGGAGATGCATCCTAAGCAGCACAGTTCAGGGAGGAGCTGTTCCCTTCACTGTACAGTAGCAGCCATTCAAAATGGCTCTTTCCAGTCAAACAGCAGCTGAATGGCAGCCCACTTCCCTGCGACTCTCACCAAAATCCCCTCCAACTTCCAGCCACTGGATTGACCCCATCCTTCCCCTGGGCATGCATATATTTTTAATCTGACTCAACCCTTTACCTGAATTACAGGGTCTGACCAATAGATGACGCTTCTCTTTAGATCTTAATGTCCACAAATCATGACAGAATATTTTAGTACAAAGATATTTGAAAAGGAATTGTAGGGGACCAGTCAAGGACCCATCAAGGAAAATGGGGGCATTCTGAATGGTTACTACTGTAACACTGAAGCTTCAGATTTGTTTGTGATTTTCTTGTGGCTTTGATGGTTTTGTAAAGATATGATTCCAAAGGGCAAAGTTAAAGCAAACACTGGGTCTGAGAAACAACCTCTTTCAGTAGATAACATCACTCTTTAAAACCAACCTGCTTCTTCCTCTGATCTAAATGCATCTAAAAAAAAAAGAAGAATAACAGAGCGGGTTGACAAAATCAGATCAGTTCTACGAGTGGTAGAATTTCTAAAGGTAGAATGGGAGGCAGATCTTTTAGTTATCAGGCTCCTCTCCTGTGGAACCAACTACCAGTTTTAGTCCGTGAGGCAGACACCCTGTCTACTTTTAAGGCTAGGCTTAAAACTTTCCTTTTTGATAAAGCTTCTAGTTAGAGTGGCTCAGGTTATCCTGAGCTATCTCTATAGTTTTGCTGCTATAGGCTTAGACTGCTGGAGGACATAGGGACCCCTTTTTCATCATTCTACTTCATTCTATCTCTATTCTCCCACTCTGCAGAATCTGTTAGTTCAATCTCTAACGTTCTGCTCTCACTGCTTTTTCTCATAGTAGCTTCATCTGGTCTGTTCCTGTTTGGCTGTGACTCCATCCTGGAGAGAAATATCAGCTGTGCTGCTGCCATCAACACCTTTGATTCTTGGAGATCGCCCCGTTTTTCAGTGTAGTCCTGTTTCTCTGACTGTGACTAACTGGATGTGCTCTCTTTATCCTCTGACATGGGAGCTGGCTCGGAGCTCGTCTGCCTGGCTGTGTGTTTCCTGGATGGGGCCGCCTTTTACAGCTGCTTTTTGTATCTCTGCTTCTTTTTCTATGTCTGCTTCTGTCTCCTTGAACCCCAGTGGGCCTCAGCAGATGGCCGCTCACACTGAGCCTGGTTCTGCTGTAGGTTTCTTCCTGTTCAAAGGGAGTTTTTCCTCTCCACTGTCGCTACAAGCATACTAAGTGCATACTTAGGGATTGACTTCGAGTCAATGAGTCGATGCAAACAACTGGTTTTCCTTAGAAAAAATGTAAAGAGCCTTTAGATGACGTGTTGTGAATTGGCGCTATATAAATAAACTGAATTGAATTGAAGTCAGTTTTATTTGAAACCATCTTCACCACAACACAATGTTTTATCTCTTGTTTGTTTATTCTAGTTGTGACCCAGCTAAATGTAATAACAATAAAGCAGACCAGACGACTTTCTGCCCTTTTCACCATCGTGCTCATTTCAGATCTGCTCTGTTGAAAAAAATTGAAATCTAGATAAGTCATTTTTTCTTAAAATAAGTGTATTTTCTTGGATTGAGGAGGTAAAAGAGAAATCTTGCCAATGGAACAGGACAATTTACACTTAAAGTAAGAAAACACAATTGCATTGTCTTATTTCAAGTGCATTTTATCTAATTATCATATTTCAATTCAATTCAATTCAGTTCATTTATATAGCGCCAAATTCACAACACATGTCATCTCAAGGCACTTTACAGTTCAACCAGATCATACAGTCAAATTGATACAAAGTTTTCTATCTAAGGAAAACCAGTTGATTGCATTGACTCAAATACAATCCCCCACACTAAGCATGCTTGTAGCGACAGTGGAGAGGAAAAACTCCCTTTTAACAGGAAGAAACCTCCAGCAGAACCAGGCTCAGTGTGAGCGGCCATCTGCCGAGGCCGACTGGGGTTCAAGGAGACAGAAGCAGAGATACAAAAAGCAGCTGTAAAAGGCGGCCCCGTCCAGGAAACACACAGCCAGGCAGACGAGCTCCAAGGCAGCTCCCATGCCAGAGGACGAAGAGAGCACATCCACTCAGTCACGGTCAGAGAAACAGGACCACACTGGAAAACAGGCCGATCTCCAACATCTATTAACAAGGGTGTTGATAGAAGCAGCACAGCTGATGTTTTTTTCCAGGATGACGTCACAGCCAAACAGGAACAGACGAGGCAAAGCTACTCTGAGGAAAAGCAGAGAGAGCAGAAGGTTAGAGATTGAACTAACAGATTCTGCAGAATAGGAGAACAGAGAGAGAATGAAGCAGAATGATGAAATGGGGGGTCCCTATGTCCTCCAAAAGTCTAAGCCTATAGCAGCATAACTATAGAGATAGCTCAGGATAACCTGAGCCACCCTAACTATAAGCTTTATCAAAAATGAAAGTTTTAAGCCTAGCCTTAAAAGTAGACAGGGTGTCTGCCTCACGGACTAAAACTGGTAGTTGGTTCCACAGGAGAGGAGCCTGATAACTAAAAGATCTGCCTCCCATTCTACTTTTAGAAATTCTAGGAACCACTAGTAAACCTGCAGATTGAGAGCGAAGTGCTCTGTTAGGAACATAAGGAACAATCAGATCTCTGATATAAGATGGAGCTTGGCCATTTAAGGCTTTATATGTGAGAAGGAGGATTTTAAATTCTATTCTTGATTTAACAGGAAGCCAATGAAGAGAAGCCAGGATAGGCGAGATATGATCTCTCTTTTTAATTTTCATTAGAACTCTGGCTGCAGCATTTTGGATCAGCTGAAGGCTTTTAACTACAGTTTGTGGACTTCCTGATAGTAAAGAATTACAATAGTCCAGCCTTGAAGTAACAAATGCATGGACTAGTTTCTCAGCATCACCCCTGGACAGGATATTTCTAATTTTTGCAATGTTCCTCAGATGAAAGAAGGAAATTCTAGAAACCTCTTTGATATGGGATTTAAATGACAGGTCCTGATCAAAAATAACACCAAGATTTTTTACTTTATTATCTGAAATCAGTTTAATCCCATCCAAATGAAGTGACTGGCTAATCAGTTTCTTTTTCAGAGACTCTGGTCCAAAGACTATAACTTCTGTTTTGTCTGCATTCAGAAGCAGAAAATTAAGAGTCATCCAGGTTTTTATGTCTTCAAGACATGCCTGTAATCTATGTAATGGGTTAGCTTCATCTGGATTTATAGACAGATATAGCTGGGTATCATCAGCATAACAGTGGAAATTAATCCCATGCTGTCTAATAATTCTACCAATTGGGAGCATGTATAAAGTAAAGAGAATTGGTCCTAGCACTGATCCCTGTGGTACTCCACAGGTAACCTTTGAGCGTGTTGAAGATCTATCATTAACATGAACAAACTGAATTCGATCAGATAGATAAGATTTAAACCAGTCTAGTGCTGTTCCTTTAATTCCAACAAAATATTCAAGCCTTTCTAAAAGAATATTATGGTCAACTGTATCAAATGCAGCACTAAGATCCAACAGGACGAGCACAGATACAAGTCCATTATCTGAGGCCATGAGAATATCATTAGTGACTTTCACCAGAGCTGTTTCAGTGCTATGATGAGCTCTAAAGCCAGACTGAAACTCTTCAAAAAGTTCATTATGGTGGAAGTGATCGCAAACTTGTTTGGCAACTACTTTCTCAAGAATTTTGGATAAGAAAGGAAGATTGGATATAGGTCTATAATTGACCAAGTCATCTGGGTCAAGAGACGGTTTCTTAAGCAGAGGTTTAATTACAGCAATCTTAAAAGCTTTAGGTACATATCCCTGTAACAGAGATAGATTAATCACATCTAAAATGGAGGAGGAGATCAAAGGGAATACCTCCTTAAATAACCTGGTTGGAACTGGATCTAACATACAAGTTGAAGGCTTAGATGAAGACAATAATTTTGCTAATTCAGAGAGTTCAACTGGATCAAAGCAGTCTAAACCCGGTTCAGATTCCATGACTACCTCAGGTACAATCGCGGATAGAGGAGTGCTTATGATCTTATTTTTAATAAGATCAATCTTATTTATAAAGAATCCCATAAAATCATTGCTGCTAAGAGCAGGTGGAATGGACGGTTCAACAGAGCTATGGCTCTGGGTGAGTTTGGCAACTGTATTAAAAAGAAATCTAGGATTATTCTTATTCTCCTCTATTAATGAGGAGAAGTATGCTGCTCTTGCTTTACAAAGGGTCCTCTTATACAACAGTAAACCATTTTTCCAGACTAGGAAGGACTCTCGCAGGCCTGTGGAGCGATATTTTCTCTTTTTTTAACCCATTGGCAAACTATCTCATTTACCTACTCAAAATAAGGGTAAATACACCTAATTTTAGAAATATTTACTTATTTCTAGATCGTTTTTCCAGGTTCCTATAATTGCGTTTCACTGATTCTGAGTCGCTGCTATAAACATGCAGCATAACTGGCACTGGTTGATGATTGTGATTTACTTGTTTCAAAGGGTTTCTCTTCAGCTGAGTTTGAATCTATCCGTCATGATAAAATGAAATGTTTGTGTCAGCAAAAGAAAGAAAAGAGAACCGCTGTGAATTAGAGGCGCACCTGTTCTGGATTGTATTTGGAGAGAACGCCCCCACCGTGAAACTCCTCCAGAACATCCTTCAGCTTCTTTGTGGAGTCTGAGGATAAAAGCAGAGACAATCAGATTATTATTTTTCCTTTGCTGCGCTCTATACAGCAGAGAACCGCTTATCTTAATCAGAGTGGTCTTTGAATAAAATCAGTAAAGATGCATCACTTTAATAGGTCCCCTGATAAACACTCCTCTGCTGCAAAAACATCAGATGAGACAAATTGCTGAGTCACCCTGGCAGTTAGACAGAGGGGACATTGTGTCCCTCTCGCTTATATGCTAATCCTACAAACGCTTCGTCTTTTCAGAACATTAAACAAAACGACCTCCTCCAATGATTAAGGGTGGAAGCCGAGCACCGGCAGACATGTGGGCCACTGGTTTCCACAGCACACCTTCCAAAGCCGCTCCTTTCAGTCATATGATGCTCTCATACTGACATAGAGGCCCCCTTTGTCTGAGTTCTTTTTAATCTTGTGATATTTCCCTGTGCCTGGAGGTTAAAAAGAGAGATAAATGCATGGTTGGTGCTGAGGATCCTGAGGGTGTGAGGTATTCCTGTTTGCACCTACATGATTGTCATTTTACATTGTAACTAAGGCTGAAATAATTAATTGGGTTAATTGTGATTAATTAATCATTGAAATAATCATCAACTAATTTAGTGATTGATTAATCCTTAACTGGAGCATAGAGACTGTAAGACAAGTATTTAGCTGACAGAGTGACCCAATTAGAGCAGGAATTATATAAAAAATAAAAAATAAATGAATCTGTCAATATGCTCTATGTGGGGGAGTGTTGGCCTAGTGATTAGATCAGTGCACTTGTGCTCAAAGATCCCGACAGCCTGAGCTCTGGGTCTTTGAGCAAGACCCTTAATCCTCACACTGCTCCCCGGGTGCCGCAAAATGGCAGCCCACTGCTCCCCAAAGGGGTTAGATGCAGAAAGTCAATTTCTCCATTGTGAGATCAATAAAGTTCTATATTTTCAATTTGTATCCAGAACTTCTCAAGGTGAAACGGTTTAGTTTCACCTGGTTTAAATTCATTAAAAAAATCTTCTTTAGGGAACCTTTGGCTATCAGATAATTAATAGAAAAAAATAATCGACAGATGAATCGATTCACAAAATAATTGTCGGTTGTAGTCCTGATTGTATCCACGATTCTCACCCATGTCTTTCGGCGTGTTGGGCCCTTTGATTTTTGGCTCTTTGGATCCATCTTTAGGATAAATTGTCAGGGAGCTGCTGTGGCTGTTTTTTTTCCCTTGAGCTGCTGCAGAGTTTTGGTCAGCGGCTGACCTGCAAATCATGGGTGCTTAAGAGCAGCAGGATGCCAACTATTCCCCGCCGGATTGTGATTTTGATTGGTAATTCTGAAACATCCTGTGCTGCTTGAGCCTCTGCACATCAAAGTAATTTTCATCGTGTTTTTTCAGTAACCCTGTATAAGGATCCTACTATAAAAAAAAAAAAAAAAAGAGGAAGCTGTCATATGTGGATGTACTGTATATACTGTATATATCCCATGCACCTTTTTCTTCCTTTGGCACATTCTTCTCCTTTGACTATTTGAGCTGATGTAACGAGAAAGTTTCTCCACACCAATGAAGTCAATCAATCAATCAATAAATGTTCAGAGCCTTTAAGCAAAGAGCTTTCTGCCTAATAGACTGTACAGAGGTCCACAATTTGTCCACCCAGCAGCTGCCGTTGACTAACAGCTTCCACTGGAAGGACAGAGTTCTCAGCCACAGCCTTGGACCCCAGTTATCTCTACCTAAGCTTAGGAATCTCACTCTTAAAGGAAGCCCGCTGCCTGCTGCAATCATTCCCAGGTCACGTTACGTTTTAACTCTATGCGCTGTGTTTTCAGAGGACAAGAACTCCAGAGTCACTATGTTTGGAATCTACCCACATCTGCCCTTCATGCTGTTGGTTAATAAAACTGTCCGGAAAAGGAAAAGTCCGGTCACATTCAGAATACAAACTTCTGAAAGCACTTTAAGAATAAAATTATGACATACTTTTCAAAACATTATAAGAGTTTTAATTTTAGAGTCATTTTCTTTGAATGTGCTTTACTGGAGGCATCCATTTTGTCAAAGAACACTACTGCCACCTACTGGTTTGTGACGTCACGGTGCGGTATCGGCTGTTCATCAAGTCCCAGTGCTGTATCTGGTGTTTGTCACAACGCGCTATTATTCAAGTCATCTTGAAAACATTCTTCTTCCAAATGTTGGCTACATATTACGGGTTTTTTCTCTGGCCAGAAGTTCGATGGCAAATCCTCCCTTTTCAAGTTGGCGATCCAACGACCAACCCGTCCGTGGAGGATCAGGAATCAGAAAGGTGGAATAACTCTTTATTTTCCACTTTTACCCGATGTATTCCAGCATCCAGCTGCCATGCATGTGGGCATTGTCAGTTTCACTATAGCTCTGGTGAATTTCAATGGTGAAGTCCTCTGGAAATCTTCAATAATTGTTGTTGATTGCAGATGTCTCTAGTAGTTCCCATTGATTTAGCTTGGAAAGCGGGGAGAATGGCGCTAGGCTTACCGCACCGTGACGTCACTGCTGGAAGATGGCGGGAGGGAGGGGTTACTATATATATTACATTTCCTTAGACTTAAATCCTTTCCTGTCACATATATCAGTTACGTAACTAAGGCTATCCCTAGTGGCCTTTCTCTCCTGATCCGAAGTCATTGTCAGTACCATGAAGCACTTAGAATAAAAACCCCTCTAATGATTAATGGTTATGATCTAACAGACTCAAAATGCAACAGCAAACATATACGTCATTGTTTTTTACGAAAAGAGAATGATAAAACCACGAGGAAATGCATTTTGGGATAACATCTTTATGGTAACTGACTGGAAGAAGGCCTGGCTATACTGTATATCTAATAAGATAAAAGAGATTCACATTAAAATTTTACACACTATATATTCGACAAATTTATATTTTTCTAAATTCTCAGATATTGAAAGTAAATGCAGTTTTTGTAACATGGTACCAGAAACCTTATCTCATTTATTGGATCATTGTACTCAATCTACCACTTTCTGGACTCTTCTTGAACAATATATAATGTGTAAACTCAAAACAAATATTGTAATTGACTATAAAAATGTAATATTTTATTTTGTCCATGGTGACATGAATGCTGCTTTTATTACAAATCTATTCATTTTGTATGGTAAATTTCATACACACAAATGCAAACATTCCAAAACATCCCCCAAATTCAAATGTTTCTTGCTTGAATTTAAATAATACATGATAACCCTTACATTAATTAATTCTAAACAAAGCACCACATCCCCAGATATTTTTGAAAGACTTTTCAAAGAATAGCTTTTCATTATTTTCTTTATTTATTTTTGTTATTAGAGCACCTGTCTAATGTTCTATGTAACCATATGTCTGTATGTTTGTACAAAATGTTCAATAAAGTTCTAAAAAAAAAAAAAAAGGTGTTACTATATTTGGGGAAAAATGGCCGCTCCCAGACTCAGTGATCGCGACGCAAATTATTTTTATTTTTTTACTCATTAACTCTAAATTCATTAAATCACCACGAACATATTAATTTTAGGTATAAATAATGATCCAATGATTATTCCTTGTAGACCGGACTTTTCCTTTAAACTTGATTTTTTTTGTCTTGTGGGACAAAATCTCTATTAGAAGCATAAAAAAAATGCATAACAAAACTGTGTAGCACACAATTTATGTTTTATTGCATAAGAAATTCAAATCCTCGCCTTTCTTAACGTACACAATTTTTACATGTTGGGTGACAAAATATAGAAAAGCTAAAGGTTTTTAAAAAAATTGCTTTTTCCAGAAAAAAAAAAAATATATTTGCATGACAATGTAATTCTTAAGAGGAACGGTTGCGTGACTTCTTGTCATCCATCTGCACCACATTGTCAGATGCCGTTTTGACTAACAAATGTTGCAGACAGCATAGATGGAAAAAGCCACAGGACTCATCCAACAGCCTGGTGTTCCGAGGCGCCCCAATATCAAATACATGGATGTAATCAGAACCTGAAATGCCTTAAACCATATGTCAACACAGGTTTAGTACTCACATCAATGCAGAAAATCTAGGATTACTGCGGCGACTACACATATTTTTCTTTTATTAGCATGCTGGTTTTTAGGGGTGAGCCTAACTTTAACATTAGACAGAAAGCAGAAATCATGTGATGCGTGTGATAGAAGTCGTGCTGAATAGATAAAAAACTATTGTGTTCTCCATCATAAATACTCTTTGTCCTGATCTCTTTACAGTGTGACACTAAATGAGACAGACATGTCTTCATTACGCCAACATGTGTTTGATTATGGACATTAGAACATGTGATGAAATTCTTCATCAATGTAAATAAAATAAAAAAAAGGAATTGTCTTAAATTATGTATTGTCCTTACAGTCTTAAAAGCAAGGTAATAGATGCCATAATAATTAGTACTGGGTAAAAAAAAAAAAAATAACACAGCATGCTATCAGAAACCACGTTTCTTTAATTGATTTTATAAAAAAAATATTGAAAATAATGCATCCATCCCGTTTTAAAGCAACAATGTGTAACTTATAGCAACCAGGGGGCACCTGACCTGTAAATTTCAGGCTTTAGTACGCGCTACAGTGCAGGTAAAATCATCTGTCTTGCTCCTTGTTTTGCAATCTGATAGCAACTCGCTTTGGACCGACACATTGAGAAATCATAGGCTGTGTCCGAATGTCCGATTACGCCATTTTGAAAGAGTGTCTGAATGTCAATTGGATGAAACAGTAGTGGACTTGAAATTTCCCCACAATGCACCTTGAAAAGTAGTGATCATCCATGGTCACTAGACAAGCAGATTGCTTTGCCAGAGCTCTCATGCAAAGCATCATGGGATTTGTTGTAACGGCAGAGACAAATAACAATGATGGCGTATGCACCATGCGAGAAGGCAGCGTTACGTAACCAACGGGTAGCAAAAAATAGTGATCGTCTGATCATCTATCAATCAATATATCTACTGTTAAAGAAAAATGATTATTTTTAGTTTTTAATACAGTTAATCTTATGGCATGTGTAAAAGGTATGTTGAAAACTCTCATTTTGACCATATTTCTTAATTTTGAACAAGGTTGTGTTAATGATTTAAAACTAAACTATTGATGGGTAAGTATTCAAAGCACAGGAGGCCATAAAATGAGTATCTCCTGGGGGGCGAATATCATTTGAGCCTCGAGGAGAGAGGTCTGCTTGGTTTACAGAAGACCAAAAGTCTTCCAGAATAAAACATCTGGGGTGGTGTGAAACTGAATACAATGTAGAATGTTAAAACACTAACCTTTAGTTTTTAAGACATTTTTCTAAGAATTAATAGCATGTTTTTTAAATGAAAATTGTATTATCTAATATTAGAATTAACTAGTTTAGTAGATGATGAATGTATTTGAAAATTGTACTATCTGTGACAATATCAGAATCAAATGGAAATTGTTTGAATGAAAATGTTTTGTTTAGTATTAGAAAATTGCTCAGGATCTATGCTTAATGGGGTAATTGAATATGTTAGCTTGTATACTTTGGATTGAATATTATGTTTCATATGTGAGAAAAAGGAATTGTATCGCATGTTCTGTTGATTCTATGTGTTATTTTTGGTTTAAGGCAGGATTCAATCTTTTGGGGTGAAATGGTGCAGAAGAGCAAAATTGAGTTTGTGAAGATAACCTTTCCTTGAACCAAAATACTGAATTTAAGTTTGTTCTTGAGAATGTATGGCAGGAAGAGGACCCGCATTCCACACCGATTCTGTGAAACCTTATCTCATGTTAGCCAGATGACCTTAGAATTCCTGGAGGCCCGGCAGTAAATTAGGTAAAGTTCTAAGTTTTTCTGAGTGTCCAAGGTAGCTTCCAATTGGTCAAGCGGAGGCCCTTATACTAAAGGGAAGGACTTATCTACATTATAAAATATGTGCACAGGGGCAAAAATTCTGATAGCTGCCACTATTTTGCTCTTTTGCACCAGCTCTCTCCAAAGACGCGTCTTTGGCTTTCTTTTCTATTTTCTTTACCTCAGGTAATTGAATGTATGTTTCTGTTGTTCTGCAGTTTTGTTGGATTAAATTCTGTGATTCTGTGACGTCCACACGCCTTGCTGGTTTTCCTTTGGGCCACACGTAGCTCCCCGAGAGGCCCGGGTACCATAGGAAGATAGAAGCCAAACTTTTTCCAAAGTTAACTATTTTAGAATATTTTCTTCCTTAACACTACCAATCGGCACGGATTGTAGTTGTGACGTAAGTTGAAGAAGTGCAGCAGAGACGAAGCTTTTTTCATTTAGGAAAGGAATAGAGAGGAAATAATGCTGACAAAGGATGAAATAAGGAATTCTCTGTGGAGGTTTTTAGGTGTTGGTTTTAAAGAGCCGTTTTAGTTTAGTCTGTAGTTTAGACTACAAAGATGTCCTCCCTTACCTCCAGCAACCCCCTTACCTCTAGCACCGGTGCTCTCTAACGACGATCTAACAGGAAGTGCCGCTGAATCCAATCATCATCCAGATGCAGCTGAACCAAAATGGAATACATTTTCAGTGCTCCAGGTGCTTTTCAAAAACTTCATGGTCTCCCCAAGGCGTTTCAAAAGTTGTACATAGACGACAATTTAGCGGCAGGTTTGATGTCGCTCCAGTCTGACCATTAGATGTCGCTGAAACTTACGCTCTGTAGCTTTAATTAATATAATATATAAATAATATGTAGTATCTGACCTCTCAAGTTCTGTTATCAAGATCTTAGGTGCAGCTGCCTTAACTAGATACAGTACTTGATTGAGCGGTTACTGAGTCACTGGCTCAGTGGGGGAGAGTTGGCCTAGTGGTTAGAGCAGGGCGCTTGTGCTCTGAAAACGTGTCATCCCCTTGCTCCCCAAGGGGATAGGTCAAACGCAGAGTTGAATTTCTCCAGTGTGAGATTAATAAAGTTCAATTAAATAATGTTTTGGGTCAAGTAACTATAATAAGTTACTTTTTTTTAGGAACATGGCCAACACTGATCAAGCATGAATCAAGCCTAAACAGTGACTCACTCGTTTCTGACGCCACACACTGAATAATGTTTTAGATATCTGCCTAACAAAGATGTTACCTGGCAAAGCAGAGATGGTTTGTGGGAGGATGAGCGCTGGATGTGGTCTTGGCTGTGAAGCCACATCCAGCCCTCATGGCCACATTGTCACATAATGGTAGCGCTAACACCACTAATGATTGAATATCATATGTACTCTAATATCCTCATTAAACATGAAGAGAGATGTTTTTAGATAAACATTTCTATTCTATTCTATGAACTCCTTTCACCTATAGAGATCCAACAACTGTGGATTGTCAATTGGTAACTGAACTGCAAAAAATTTAAATCTAAGTAAGTACATTTTTCCTAAAACAAGTGCATTTCTTCTTGAATTGAGCAGGTAAGTAAGACTCTTTGCCAATGGAATAAGACAGTTTCCATTTAAAATAAGAAAAAACAACTATATTCTCTTACTTCAAGTGCATATCTACTTCATCTTATTTTAAGGGTAAAAATGCTCATTCCATTGGCAGATCATCTTATTTTCCTACTCAACTTTACACTTGTTTAAAGGCACTTTTACTAATTTTCAGAACGTTTTTGCAGTGTACTGATCTACTGGATTCTCTCTAGGTGACAGAGAATGATTTGGATATATGGGGAACTGCAGCTCTATGGGGAAAAAAATGCCTTATTCAATATGAAGAATGAACAGGAACCAGTTTAACCTAGTTTAAATAAATCCCCTTGTAAGAACCAAGTTACACAGAATACCACTGAGTGCACAACATGCGTTGACATTTGAAGGTGTGAAGGTGTGATGTGATCATACAGTATGGTAGATATTTCAGACAATATGGCCCCTCAGGGCTGACTGCGTCATGCAACATAGCCTGATCTATCACCATAATTTTAGAGTACATTTGGGATGTGCTGCAGTTAGAAAGAATAATAGATTCATTAGCAAAATCTATATTATCCTCTCAGATCAATAAGAATGATAAAACCTCTGAGAATCTTTTCTAACACCTTGTTGAATTTGTACACTGCAAAAAATGGAAATCTATACGAGTAATTTTTGCTTAAATTAGGTAAATTTTTTCCTGAATTGTGGAGATACGTGAGACACCTTGCCAATGGAACAAGACAATTTACATTTAAAATAAGAAATAAACAATTGCTTTGTCTTATTTCAAGTGAATATTATCTAATTATCTTATTTTAGGAGTAGAAATGCTAATTTCAGTGGCAAATCATCTTATTTACCTACTAAAATTAAAGGTAAATACACTTATTTTAAGAAATTTAGTACTTATTTCTAGATGTTTTTTTGCAGTGTGTTTGCAGTGTACCACAAAGAATTGAAATAGTTCTGAATGCCACAGAGGGTCGAAGACATTACAGGCAAAACATAACTAGGAAAACTCCTGGTTAGTTTATGTCATATTTTAATCTGGGATTAAAGTTAATATTTGTAAATTCAGGAGAACTTACACTGCAAAAAATTGAAATCTATATGAGCCATTTTCGCTTAAATTAAGTGCATTTTCTCTTGAATTGAGGAGGTAATTGAGATACTTTGCCAATGGAACAAGACATTTTACATTTAAAATAAGAAAAAAACAATTGCTTTGTCTTATTTCGAGTGCATATTATCTAATTATCTTGTTTTAGGAGTAGAAATACTCATTTCACTGGCAAATCATTTTATTTATCTTCTAAAATTAAGGGTAAATACACTCAATTTTAGAAAGTTTTTACTTAATTCTTGATGGTTTTTGCAGTGTAATTTGTTATTTTCTTTCATTACACACTGCAAAAAATGTAAATCTAAATAAGTCATTTTTTCTTAAAATAAATGCATTTTCTCTAGAGCTGAAGAGCAAAGTGAGACAATTGACATTTAAAATAAGAAAGAACAACTGCATTGTCTTATTTCAAGTGCATTTTATCTAGATACCTTATTTTAAGAGTAAAAATACTCATCCCATTGGCAAATCATCCCATTTACCTACTAAAATTAAGGGTAAATACTCTTGATTTAAAAATTTTTTACTTATTTCTAGATAATTTTTGCAATGCATATGAAAGATTATTTGCTTTACGGTGGAAAGGTTCATATTTAATGTATCAACCCAAGTGTCGACTGTGACTTACATTCGCTGTACTGCTGCAGCTGGTTGAACTCTGCCGGGCTCAGACACACCCAGCTCATGTCTCCCATGCTTCCTCAGAACAGCTGCTGATCCGTCTCTACATCAAGTGCATCCCGTGCATGGATGGGGTGGACTGGGTGATGGTCTTCATGCAGAGTAGGGTAAAAAAAAGCAAATGAATGGTTGTCTGATATAGCTGCTGCCTCTTTCCAACAGGCACCTTGGGGAGCACACAGGGGGTCATGGGGGTGATGCTGAAGGTCAATCCTTCAGGTTGGCATTGATTACCAAAGTGTGGAGAAAAAAAAGAAAAAAAAAACATATGTTGGCTTCAGGTTCCTTGTGGATGAGCTCCTGTATCACTGCTCCAGGGGCAATAAAGTCCGGTCAGACGGAGGTCCGCAGATTCATCTGTGTAATTACTCCTCATCACTCAGAGGCTGAACGTTTCTCAGCAGGTCAGACCTGGAGCAGAGGGGGGAAAACAATCCTTAATAAAGGTTTTCTTTCACATTTTACGAGCTGAAATGAGAAAGAGAGAAATACTGTAAGACTGTAAAAAGTGTATGCACGTTCAAAAGAAGGAAAAAAAGATTCAAGACAGAATAAAAGCCTGATGGATCAAACAAGAAAGTATTATCTATATTAGGGATGCACGATATAATCGGCCCCCTATCGGTATCGGCCTTAAAACTGAATATCTGACATCGGCCACCCCACCGATATTTAACCCGATATTTGATCAGCTTCTGAGTTTCTAAAGTCTAAAAAAAAAAAAATACTACTTCTTCTTCTTCCTCAAAAATTTATTTTTTACAGACTTAATAACTTCTAAAGACGAGGGAAAAAATATTGCTACATTAAAATATCCCAATATCTTCATATGCTGATATATTGCCATTTAAAAACACCACATCAATCTCTTTTACTAATGAAATATTGCTATATGTCATCGTTATGCTACGAAATCCCCCGAAAATTCACGAAATGTTGCCATATTTTTATATGTTGTTATATTGACGCGGTATCGATCTATTTTACTAACAAAATCTCACAAGAATTTGCAAAATATCACTAGAGTTTGTAACAGAACGATGAAATTTCACCAGATTTTGAAAGTAAAATAGATCGATACCGCGTTTTTAAAAATCTATTTGATATCAGCGTATGAAAATATATTTGAGTATATTATTTTTCAAAGTGTCAGAAATGGATAACAAAACTGCTATTTTCAATGACTACTTATTTTTGTCCAGCTTTAACATCGGTATCGATATCGGTTATCGGCTACATGAGTTTTAAAATATCGGCATATCGGATATCGGCCAAAATCCCAATATCGTGCATCCCTAATTTATATATAACGCAATATTCTGGCATATTTATTATGTACACATGAGATGGGCAATCATGTCAGTAGGTAAAATCTAATGTCAATTAATGCATGCACCGCAAAAAATCTAAATCTAGACTAGTCATTTTTTTCTTAAAATAAGAAAACACAATTGCATTGTCTTAGTTCAAATGCATATTAACTAATTATCTTATTTTAAGAGAAAAATTACTCATTCCATTGGCAAACGATCTCATTTAACTTCTCAAATTAAGGGTGAATACACTTAATTTAGGAAATTTTTACTTATTTCTAGATTTTTTTTCAGTGTGAACACTGACTCACACTGACTCACACACTGCAAAAATGTTCTAAAAATGAGTAAAAATGTCTTAGATTAAGTATTTAACCTTCATATGAGCAGGTGAATAAGATAATCTGCCAATGGTATTAGCATTTTTACTCTTAAAGTAAGTATAAAATTTGATAATTAGATATTATGCACTTGAAATAAGAGACTGCAGATTTTTTTTCTAATTTTAAATGGAAATTGCATCACTCCATTGACAATGTGTCATTTAACCTCTCAAATCAAGAAAAAAATGCCATTATCTTAAGAAAATAAACTTCGTTAGATTAAATTTTTTGCAGTGCAGTCCTGGAACTAGAGACAGCCGTATTTCTGTGCTGACTGATTTCATGTTTTGTTTTCTCACAGCTACTGAGATCCGTATCTTTGTGGTAACTTGGAATCTTTCTGATAAATCTTTGTTCTATTTTCGTCGCTTCTTATCTCATTTTCATTCTAAACCATCTCTTTGTGGTTGTTTGTTGTTTTGCATCCCACTTTGCATCTCTTTGATGCCCTCTGCCTGCCTGTCATGGGTGTTCATTGAGAGCTCTTTGGTGTCTCATTACAGCCGCTTTGCACCTCCTAGATGATAATTATAATACCTGGGGCTGTGACTCCTCCGGCACTGGACATGCTGTGATGTGTCAATAAGGATAAAGACTAATTCTCCTGCTCTCACAATAGCCATGCATGTTGGCATTTTTAAAAATGTGTGTTATGTAAATATAAATCTCAAAAGAAGAGATGTATAATGAACAGCAAAAAATGTCAATGCCAAACGACCCCCATTCTAAAGGGGGGGGGACCAGTGAGTCCGTTTCTATTTGCATGTTTTCTAAGCCAAAACAAGGCTTTGTTGGGCTGCTGGATAAAGCCTGGAACTCAACACTATTTCTGTTATTTTTAATTGAAAAAGCTTCCTAGATGGGTCTTGAAAATTGGAAACAAAGTCCAATGGATTGGTTTTTACTTTTTTGAAGTCACATCTACAAAGTAAGGCCAAAAGGTTCATATCCTGGTGTAAACTAGAGACTGACACGGGAGTGGATTTTCACTCCCACTCCCACAGAAAAAAGTAGTGTCCCGTCCCGATCCCGGGGCAGAGTAGAAATCTAAATCCTGTCCCGTCCCACTCCTGGTGAAATTACTCCCACTCCCATCCCGCTCCCATTCAGAATGACTCCCGTTCCTGCACCACTCCCATTCTTAGTCCCTCCATTGTTGTTTTTGAGCACGGGTGAAAAACTCAGAGCGGAAGCACTGTTGGTTTTTGGGTCGTGTAGTCTTTTTGACTCACATTATAGTGTAGGCTTCAAAGAAAAAAACTACAAAATGGCGGCGCCAGTACTGGATTTTTTTTCTATATTTTATTTTATTTTTTGGCATCGATCCTAGTTTTTTTTTAGTCCCCATCACGTGATCAGTACTAATACTGACTCTTATCCCACGAAAAAATGTCAGTCTCTAGTGTAAACACAGAACTTTGCTTTATAATATTAAAGAAAAAGCAGGGTTTGGTTGAGGTTTGGAGGACCCAAATGCAGAGGCAGAGAGGCGGAGGAGATTTCTTGGAATTTAATGGGGCAAAAACAGTAAACAAAGGCAGGAATGCAAAAATCCAACTAATAATCAAAAACAAACCAGAACTATGGAGACATCTGGGGAAACCAAACACGAGGAGCCGGGGAGAGACGAGGTAGGTGGACAACAGCATGGGAGGACAGCAAAGACAAGGAACCAGCAGAGGGAGAGCATATATAGCGGACAGAGACAAAGGGAGGGTTAACGGGCTGACAAGGAGCAGGTGTGAGAGGAGACAACGAGGGAGCCAAGGGGAAAGGAACACACACAAGAGGGCAACAGAAAAAACTGAGAACTAACTAGAACTAATCTAGAAATTACAACAAAACTGGAATTAAACCAATAAAACTAGAAAACAAGGAGCAAAGTAAAGAACAACAGAACCTAGACAATGACAAAGCCTAAACAAAAAAAGAAAATAAACTCTCATCATAAAGTCACACCATGAAATGTTCTATTTTCCTCTATTTGTAAAGAGGATCTATCAATGTGAAGATAAAAAAAATGCTTCCCTCAGAGTTCTGACTGATCATTGGTAGAATGATAAATATAACGGATTTATGGATGACATCACTACACAGGGATGGGTTCCAGGTTCTTCCAGCTGTACAATAAATTAATCAACTGAGGTTTATGTGTGGGTGTTCCCATTTTGGCATCAAACTGAGGAGTGTTTGTATCAAAGTGAGGACATTTTGCTTTTTTTTTCAACAGTTAGGTTTATTAAAGTGTGAATTAGTTTTAGGTTAGGGTTAAGTGTGCACTAGTAATGACTATGTATAGAGTTATGTCAGGATGGGGGCATAGAAAGGATTGAAAATAGATGGACGTTACTGGGAGTTCTCACTACTTTCCCCAAGATGGGACTGTGTGTGCATGTTGGCAGTCTGCCCGGGGTGCGTTTCACCAATTCACTGTCGGATAAATGACAGATTAAACCACACTGCAAAAAAAGTAGATCTAAATAAGTCATTTACTCTTAAAATAAATGCATTTTTTCTTGAATTGAGTGGGTAAGTGAGACACTTTGCTAATGGAACAAGATAATATACATTTAAAATAAGAAAAAATAAGGAATTTGTCTCATTTTGAGTCCAGATTATCTAATCATCTTGTTTTAAGAGAAAACATCCTCCTTCAATTGGCAGATCATCTTATTTTCCTACTCAAATTGAAGTTAATTACACTTAATTTAAGACATTTTTACTTGTTTTATAGCAAACAAAAAGTTAGAATTGAAGTTTTATACAGCTTTACAGAGAGAAATGTGCATTTAAGTATAGTGAGACGAACACATTAGATACATATTTTCCATCTTCTGTCTTGTCCACGATTTTCTCCTTAAACATGTGAAACACTGAGAAAAATATAAGCGTTCCAATGGAATAATAATGGCCACACACCAAACAGATTGTTTGGTGCCATACAGGAGCGATAATGCACTGCAAAAAAAATGAAATCTAAATGAGTCATTTTTTCTTGAATTAAGGATTTAAGTGAGACACTTTGCCAATGGAACAAGACAATTTACACTTACAATAAGAAAAAAACGATTGCATTGTCTTATTTCAAGTGCATTTTATCTAGATACCTTATTTTAAGAGTAAAAATACTGCTTCCATTGGCAAATCATCTTCTTTACCTGCTCAAATTAAGGGTAAATACCCTCAAACTAAGACATTTTTACTCATTTTGAGATCATTTTTGCAGTGTGAGAAGTTAATAGTGAGGATTCATCATTATTTTTCTTCATTCTTCCTGTGTTCCTGCTGCAGCTAGAAGTCAGAATGTCTGCAGACTGATAGAAGGAACTGACGTCTAAAACTGCCAGCCTCTAGTGCTTTACTCTACATGGCTCTGCTCCCTGACCCGTTTTGGCCTGGTGCATTTGCTCTTAAGTGAAAATAGGAGCAGTTTTAACTGATGCCAAAATATGAGCGGTTCTAAAACGGAAGGAGATACAAGCATGGGTGACTAACTCACATCCTCCTGGGGGATAACAACGCGCTATTTTTAGAAATAAGTCTCAGCTGGGATAAACGTGGTTGGAAAATTTTTATTTCTAACTTCTTTTAGCTCAGATGACATGAAACGCACATTTGGGATTCCAGGAAGAGACTAAATGAAATATGCGAGTTTAGTTTGTCTGGAAGGAATCTGCCCCTTACAGGCCAGCAGTCATTTCAGTGTCCAACACTGTAAGCAATAGAAATAATGGGATAATGCACTAAACAGTCAATAGCTCCACTGTCTTTAAACAGATTACTAATAGATTTTACAATCAACAGATGCTCAGATGAGGGCTAATCAGCTTTATTGGATTCCCAGAGCAGTTTTAAAAGGAAAAGCGAGTCGTGATAGACTGAATTCATCTATGCTTCTTTAAAGCTCTGTTCTGAAAACGTAATCGCTTTATAACCCCCCCCCCCCCCCCCCAAAAAAAGAGTAGATTTCTACATTCTTCCCCCCAAATATTGTCAAAATTTCTCATCTATATCTTGCAAACCTAAATTTCATATGTTACCTTGTTCAAACACTGGGAAAACGATCTAGACATAAGTAAAAAGTTCTTAAATTAAGTGTATTTACCCTTAATTTGAGTATGAAAATAAGATGATTTGCCAATGGGTTGAGTATTTTTACTCTTAAAAGTAGATATTTACCGGTAGATAAAATGCACTTGAAGTAAGACAATGCAATTGTGTTTTCTTATTATAAGTGTAAATTGTATGGAAGAGGATTAGGGCCACTGAAAATAAAATAAAAAGTAAACTGATTTTAAAAATTTTATTTCATTTTAACATGGGAAAAAAGTCAGAATTCTGACTTTTTTCTCAGAATTCTGAGATTAAAGTCGGAATTCTGAGAAAAAAGTCAGAATTCTGACTTTTTTTCTCAGAATTCTGACCTTAATCTCAGAATTCTGACTTTTTTCTCAGAATTCTGACAATACAAAAAGTCAGAATTCTGACTTTAATCTCAGAATTTTGAGAAAAAAGTCAGAATTCTGAGATTAAAGTCAGAATTCTGACTTTTTTCCCATACTATACTGAAATAAAATAAAAAAAAATCAGTTAACTTTTTTTTTTCCAGTGGCCCTAATCCTCTTCCGTAAAATTGTCTTGTTCAACTTGCTAAATGTCTCTTTTACCACAATTTCACTTATTTTAAGAAAAAAATGACTTATCTAGATTTTGATTTTTTCCAGTAAAAAAAATCAAAACTGACTTTTGATTTTCAAAAGTCAGAATTCTTACTTTTTTCTCAGAATTCTGAGATTAAAGTCAGAATTCTGACTTTTTTCTCAGAATTCTGACTTTAATCTCAGAATTCTGACTTTAATCTCAGAATTCTGACTGAATTCTGACAATACAAAAAATCAGAATTCTGAGAAAAAAGTCAGAATTCTGAGAAAAAAGTCAGAATTCTGAGATTAAAGTCAGAATTCTGACTTTTTTCTCAGAATTCTGACTTTAATCTCAGAATTCTGACTTTAATCTCAGAATTCTGACTGAATTCTGACAATACAAAAAATCAGAATTCTGAGAAAAAAGTCAGAATTCTGAGAAAAAAGTCAGAATTCTGAGATTAAAGTCAGAATTCTGACTTTTTTCCCATACTATACTGAAAAAAAAAAAAAAAAAAAATCAGTTCACTTTTTGTTTTTTCCAGTGGCCCTAATCCTCTTCCGTAAAATTGTCTTGTTCAACTTGCTAAATGTCTCTTTTACCTTCTAAATTCAAGAACAAATTCACTTATTTTAGGAAAAAAATGACTTATCTATATTTAGATTTTTTTCCAGTGAAGAACAGAAGAAGTTGAATTCCACCCAGTTAGTTTACATAATTGAAAAGCATGATGATATATCCTCTGATTAGAGACGAATCCCTGAGTCAGTTTAAGTTTTAGAGAGGAACCATTGTCTGAGTCTCATTCAGACTCGTTATTTACATTAAATGCTGAATAATTTCACCTGGTTTGGAACAAATCATTGAGTGTTTCTCTGTGTGGGCCAACAGGGTTCATCATTTAAACTGAATAAATACATCATCTAAATATTCCTAAGGTCCCCTTCGTCCATCTTTTCCTGTAGGACTTAATGACTTCTCATTAGGGGGCTTAATTAATCCCAGGACAGGTAGGTGGGGAATTAGTTGCCTGGTGATTAGATCTAAGAGTATGATTAGACTGCACAGATGTAATTATATCTTCTTTGTGTGTTTGGTGTTGCCCAGTTGGATTTTACTGGCAGGTTGTTCTGTTGAGGTAGAGATAGGGTATTTATTATTTTTATTTTTTTTCCCCCCATTTTTCTCATCATCCTTGGTTGGATCTATTTTGTACTGCCTGCATTTCTACTGACTTTACTTTACTTTCAATCATTTTCCTCTATTTAGTATAACTGAGTTTAGCACTGATGGCAAGAAAAAGGATTTCTCTGGTTTTAGCTTCCGTCCCTAAATCCTGCAGACTGTTTTATAAATGGGTTGGATGTTTCTGCTTTCAGAGGACGATTGTAAGAGTGTCATCAGGGGCGGATATAGGAAATTTGAGGCCCTAGGCAAAGACAGGCAGGGGGCCCTCTGAATTGAGAAGCCAACACATAGAACAGCCCCATTCTACAGATAGAGAAATGTTAATAGAATAGACATCCATTATCTGTTCTAGGTTTTGTCCCTCTCTTCTTGTCCCTTTTCTTCTTGTTTTCCTCTCTATGTTTTGTACTCAGCTGAGTTTTCATGCTGTCTCTAAAGGAATGAAAGATTTTTTCCAAGCACTAAGCTCACTTAGCTGATTGCTCCTTCCTGTGTTTCCAAAAAGGCCAAAGTAAATAACCCAGTCCTTCTTTTCACTGCAACTGTAGGTTCAATGCTTCTATATAAAATGTATGACATTATTGAAATGGATAAATTTTTTTTTCAGTATAACGTGGGGAAAAAAGTAGCAATACTCCAATTCTTTTTAGAGATACATTCAGAACCAGAATCAGACATACTTTAATGATCCCAGAGGGAAATTACAGACAATACTAATTTGGCATGGCATTGATACTAAATACTACTGTTGTTTACATATTTTGTTGCTATTTCTTAAAGTAGCTGAAATAACCTAAAACGTTGTTGTAGTGTGCTATATTTGGGTTATTGTTAGGGATGCACGATATTGGGATTTTGGCCGATATCCGATATGCCGATATTTTAAAACTCATGTAGCCGATAACCGATATCGATACCGATGTTAAAGCTGGACAAAAATAAGTAGTCATTGAAAATAGCAGTTTTGTTATCCATTTCTGACACTTTGAAAAATAATATACTCAAATATATTTTCATATGCTGATATCAAATTGATTTTTAAAAACGCGGTATCGATCTATTTCACTTTCAAAATCTGGTGAAATTTCATCGTTCTGTGACAAACTCTTGTGATATTTTGCAAATTCTTGTGAGATTTTGTTAGTAAAATAGATCGATACCGCGTCAATATATCAACATATAAAAATATGGGAACATTTGGTGAATTTTCGGGGGATTTCGTAGCATAACGATGACATATAGCAATATTTCATTAGTAAAAGAGATTGATATGGTGTTTTTAAATGGCAATATATCAGCATATGAAGATATTGGGATATTTTAATGGATCAATATTTTTTCCCTCATCTTTAGAAGTTTTTAAGTCTGTAAAAAATAAGTTTTTGAGGAAGAAGAAGAAGAAGTAGTATTTTATTTTATTTTTTATACTTTAAAAACTCAGAAGCTGATCAAATATCGGGTTAAATATCGGTGGGGTGGCCGATGTCCGATATTCAGTTTTCAAGGCCGATACCGATAGGGGGCCGATTATATCGTGCATCCCTAGCTATTGTTTTATATTTATTTGTAATAATAGAATCCCAGAGTCTGCTGACAAAGCACAGCTTTTTTTATGTTAAAAGCATAGAGGACGATCTTTTATTTTTGGGTGGATCATCAACTAAATAAGTGGTCCTCCTAATTGTCAGTCATTCTGGTGACATGTTTATGTAAGGCCATCCTATACGTGCTCGTCCCGTTAGCTATCTTTTTCTGCGCACTTTCAGGCGTATCTCTGTGGTGAGCTACAGTATCAGTCATTGAAGCTCACCTTTCTCACCGCTGTTCCTTGAAAATGGCCGAGGGCCGTAAGAGAAAAACTGTCTAGGAAGTGTATAGGAAGAAAAGAAAGGCCTCGGAAGAGACAGATATATCCCAGAATGCTTTATGGGATATTTATTTATTTATTATGGGATCTGCTATCACAGCAGCCTGCTTTCGCTACCAGACAACAGCGACCGCAGTGGAGGAGGAGTTATGTGACCAACGGGGAGCAAAAAGCAGTGATCATCTGTTAACTGAGTTCACTATAAAGTCCATTATATAGTCCCCGCTGTATGTGGATACAGTAAGCTTGTATGAGCTATTAGAGCAGCACATTTTAAACAGGGCGTGCACGAGGAGAAATGGGCTCATGCATTTTTATTAAAGTGGTCTTTTAAAAAATTGATGAATTTGTTTTTAATGCCTTTAATTCTTTGACATTTTTTATTCCAATGGTATGGAAAATGGTATCAAGTATCGAATAAGTTGTGTGATATCTATATATAGTTTCAAATTTGAGTTTTGTGACAACCCAAAGCGGGAGAAGTCAAGAACAATTAATGGATAAACTAAGGCAGCCTGGTGTATGTCAGTGTAGATGATGGTCTGATGATGTGAGGAGCCTCAAAGTCTTGTTCCTGCATGTAATAATCAGCAAATCTCACCAAATTTATAAATAATTGAACATCATATATATATATATATATATATATATATATATATATATATATATATATATATATATATATATATATATATATATATATAATTTTTTTTTTTTTAAGTTTGCCATAATGTCGTTTAATATTCAGTGCCTCAGTCTGCTGGGATAGAAATAATCCAACAGGGCATATTTATTATTAGTCTCAATGTTTATTATAATCAGAGAACATTAATAAAAGCTGAAGAGGCACCTGTTTGCTGTTTGACCCGATTTATTCATAAATACAAAATGTTTAGCTTTTTAAATATTTTCATGGTGGGATCACAGTTTGGAATCTGCAGAGTCTCTCCTGCTTCTCTTCCTTATAAGCAGAGATGGCAAAAGTACTCACTTTCCGTACTTGAGTAAAAGTACAGATACTTGTGTTAAAAAATACTCTGGTAAAAGTGGAAGTACTGATTAGACTTCTTTACTCAAGTAAAAGTAACAAAGTACAGGCTTGTAAATTTACTTAAAGTATAAAAGTAAAAGTAGAAACCACTTTTTTCATGCCGTTGCCTACATTTTAAATGGATGTCTGCCAATAGGACTAGATCTCCGTTGTGTTCATTTTCAATCATCTCGTCGTCCATGCTACTATGCTAACGCCACCGCCACCAAGCTGCAATGATTTGCCGCCAATGAATACCGCCGAATCTGTCGATTCATCTTGTAGTGGTGCGCAGTGGCGGTTCTAGACCAAATGTACTAGGGGGGCCAGGAGGGGGCCAGCGTGTTTTCACGGGGGCACAGAGGAGCATGAAATCAAAAACAGGATAGCTGCATGAAGTGAGACTTCTATTCAATTAAGTTTCATTAAAATTCTAAATGTCTTTTTAGGTGAATATACATTCAGAATTTTGGAATTGTACATATTTATGCCTTAATTTAAGTTGAAATTACAGTTTTCTATAAAATCTGAATTAGAGTTTAAGAAAAACTGTAAAAAATTTGAGTATGTTATTGATTTGTTTTGGAAAAAAACATTTAGCAGATGAAAACAGGGATCATATCTCAATACCACTGAAGCCATCACCTTATTTTTTTTTAAATAGTTAATAAAATACAATTTGTAAAGGAAAAAAATGAAATAGATGTAAAGGACATTTTGAGTAACCATGCTTGTTGCAGGGCAGATCATCTTTAGAAATTCTTTGAGTATTATGTTTTCAGTACAGGGGCCATAACAGGGGCCAGGACATTATCTACAGGGGCCCTGGCCCCTGTTGGCCCCTGTCTAGAACCGCCCATGGTGGTGCGTCAAATGCAACGTAGATTCCCATCCAGTTAGATTGAATTTGGTATTGATGACGTGAAAAATAATAACGGTAACTCCATTGAAATGATTCAAAACTAAAGTAACGAGCCAATTTTTTAAAATGTAAGGAGTAGAAAGTACAGATATTTGTGTAAAAATGTAAGGAGTAGAAGTAAAAAGTCGCCATAAAAATAAGTAATAAAGTAAAGTAAAAATATCAGAAAAATCTACTTGAGTACAGTAACGAAGTATTTGTACTTCGTTTACTTCCCATCTCTGCTTATAAGTTCTTTTGGTTCCATGTTGCAGATAAAAGTGAATTTAAAATTATTTAAATAGTTTTTTTACATCCTTCAAATAAAGCACAATAATACTCCTATTTTTCTTCCATGTTTATAGATCATCACAGCAGATGTAGTAAGTTTGCACTCATTATTCTACTCATTTATTAGCAGTTTCCATGGTTACTGCCACGATTTCAGGCTGCTGGTTTTTGCACATGCTTTCTTCTGTGGATAGAAATCCTGGAAACGGAGCGCAAAGCATTCACCTTCTCTATTGGATCTTAATGCAGCGCATCTTCAGGAATGGCTGCTTTCCTATTAGCAGATCAGCCAGATGTGAGATCATCATTCTAAATATCAGGCAAATCAGATAATCATAGCAGGTTATAAAAATTACTGTCCTTGAACCTGCCTCAAAGATGCATGACCCAAGATTCCTTTTTCCTTCTTTCATGTTATCGGCTGGTAACACACAGTTTATACCCATCATTTAACACCTTTGTTTCTGAAACAATACAGCAGATAGTATGGATAGTTTGCAGCCTTTCCAGAGGCTAAAGAGGTCATAACCAGAAACTGCATTTCCTCCACAGCTTTAGCTCCTTAAACTCAGCGTTCAAACTTCTTAAAAAGTGGAGACACTTTCTCACAGACTTTTAAAACACCCGTCATGGTGTGAGTCTGCTGACGTTGGTTCTAGTTGTGAATTATTTGCATCTGCATGCTCTGTGGGACCGGCGTGTAAAAAAGGTGAAACTAGGCTAAAGTTTCACCAAAAAAACGCTGCTTTCTCTTTCTGGTAAGCCATTAACATGTTTTTATAATAATAGTTGAGTGGAAACTGAGAGAGAAAGATGCAGAGAGAAAAAAAAAATTGGTCTAAAAAATTATTACGCAATCAGCGCACCCAAGTTCCTCTAAGTGAAGCCAGTACAGGTGTAGCTATTCTTAGACACAGCTTAACTCGTTTCCCATGACGTGTAGCCTGGGGGGAATTACTATTAGGTAATACTAGGCAGTTGCCTAGGGCCCCAAGTTCCATTGGATCAGTCCATTTGCTGCACATGTTCAGAAAGGTCCAAACGGACAGCAGCAAACCATTTGAAAACAAACGATACAAAGAGCAGTGTTGCCAACTTAGCGCTTTAGTCGCTATATTTAGCCACTTTTCAGACCCCTCTAGCACTTTGATTTCTAAAAAGCTCCTAGCGCCAAATCTAGAGACTTTTTTCTGCTACTGGAGACTTTGGAGACAACATCTAAAAGCAGCGAACTCTCCTCTCCAGAGCGAGTAGATTGGTAACCCCGCCTCCTGCTCTCCTCTATCTTGTCTGCTGTCATGATTCATGCAGCTATTATTTCATCCAAATGAAAAATGGAGAACAGATAAGCAGATCATGGCTTGTCTACAGTGAAAAGAAGGATTATTTACTTTTATCGTCGCATTAAAAGTCAGCTGAGTACAAAACATTAAAAAAGGGACAAGATGAGAAGGACAAAACCTAAAACAAATAATACATGTCTATTCTATTAAAATTTCTCTATCTGTATAATGGGTCTGTTTTATGTTTTGTCTTCTCAGTTCAGAGGCCCCCTGCCTATGTTTGCCTATGGCCCCTAATTTCCTAAATCCACCCCTGCATGTAGCTTTAACGTCATAACTAAGTAACCTAACAGCCACAACATTAAATGTTTGAGCCCCTCAGACTAAAAGGAGAGGAGATGCAGTTAGCTGAGTAGAAATGCTTCTATTATTTATCCCCCTTCATCAGTAATTATTAGCATGTGGAGTCATGATGAGCTGCAGTGATGTAATTGCCTAGGAGATATCTCCATCCCTGCTAATCATAGAAACGTGCTGGATTATTAATATCAGAGTTTCTATCTGTCAATGCTCTGTTCCTCCAGGGATTATTTTAGCACAGAAACATAAGATGTTACCTCCAGTTACGTCTTTGACTGTGAGTCAGGCTTTAAAAGTGTCCTACTTCTCTCCTTCATCAGCTGCCTTCTCAGCTGCAGGGCTACATGCAGAAAGGCGCTAATGGGCTGCACGTGTTCAGTGATGTACTCAGGCAAAGAGAACAAAAGGGAAGGTCTGTGTGTACACTGTGCAAGTGCATGACAGTCAAGCATGTGGGGCCACCCCTTTTGAGTGGACAGGGATTCTGTTTTGCTCACAAGGTTGCCCCGGCAACTGTGACGTCACTGGAGCTCACCACAACGAGAAGCAAAGTGAAACAGAGAGGTTACTACTATGCACTGACAAAGATTTTTTTTTCTGCTTGTGCATGGAGCACATTGATTCTCAAACAAGGAAGTGGTTAGTTTGTTTTTCTTCAACCAATATGTTTCTCAGTAATTATAACTGATCAGTGGAGAAAATTCGATTTTAAGGATTCCCCCCAATAAATGTTTTAAGAACATAGAACGTGAGAAAAGAGGGGAAATCTAAAGATGATCACAACTCACACAAAAATGATGTTGCTTCATGTTTTCACTCTCATTGGGTTTTTGCGTTAATACTTTGATAAAAAAAAGTGTCTTAATTCAACAGCTGATATATCCCCCCCTACAATATCAGGTTTTTAAGTGTATATGTGAAGTGCTCCCTTTGGATTTCAGCATGTTAGAGTAGAATCCAGATAAAATGAATAGGAAACTAGTTCTAAGAAGCAGATCTGTCGAGGCTTGATCTGCAGTCACTTTAACCTCCTAATGGCTCATGGGACTTTTTTTTTATTAGGTGTCATGTGGGACTGCAAGGCATAAAACAAACTAATCTACTGTACTAGTGCTGGTTGGAAAGGCAAAATCTGAAATCCAAGGAGCTCCAAGAAGATCCAGAAGGGAAAACTTGCAGATCATGTACAGATGCAAGGAAAACTTCTGGAGCAAAGGCTTTAATAAAAAGGATTCATAGTGCTACATAAAAAGCAACCTTTCGCTCTCAGATGAAGAGAAATGTTATCATGTTTCAAAACAAGCCTAGTGGCCACCAAGGCAAAGAGTAAAGAGGGTTCTAGATCACTATTGCTGTAGATGGTTGAGAACTTAGCTGCATGCACTGCAAAAACGATCTAGAAATAAGTTAAAATTTCTTAAATTAAGGGTATTCACCCTTAATTTGAGTAGGTAATTGAGATATTTGCCAATGGAATGAGTAATTTTACTCTTAAAATAAGATAATTAGATAATATACACTTGAAATAAGACAATGCAACTGTTTTTTTCTTATTTTAAGTGTAAATTGTCTTGTTCCATTGGCAAAATGTCTCTTTTACCTCTTCAATCCAAGAACAAATGCACTTATTTTAAGAAAAAATGACTTATCTAGATTTAGATTTTTTGCAGTGTGGTGGGACAGTTTGTTAGCCTGACGTAGTCCTACTCAATTCTAGTCAGAATGAGTCTGATGCTGCTCCATAGAGCTGTGATTATGGGGCGTGTTTCGAACGAACCAGGAAAAAAAATGCCTCTGCACTCAATTGGATAGACCTACAACCAATAAGAGCAACGGAGTGCGTGACATATGTTAAGCGACGCATAGTTGTTGTCAACAAAAATCAAAGCGTGCAGTTGCACGCCTAGAATAAGAAGATGAGACTTGATCGCGTTTCTCTATTACTTTTAAAATTATTTTGCTGTCGATATCTTCTAGAACAGACCTAATAGCAGAACCTACTCACCTCAACTCTCCAGCGGCAGCCATTGTTGTTGTCACCCATGCGCGCTTTGGTGACGTGGTTGATTACGTTACTGTTGATCATCTGTCCATCATCGTATAAAGCCCGCCCTGATAATTTGATTGGCCCGCCAGATATTGTGCGAGAATACTCGCGCTACTATTGAGCAATGCCAGACCGAACTTCCCGACCTCAAACGTTGTGGGCGGGACTAAGTTCGGAATGGCACCCAGGCTAACAGTTTGTAGCCCTGTTGTATGAAGGTTATGTTGTTGCAAAACTATTTGTGCATTGTAAGAGTGAATTTGAAGTAGTTTGAAGTACACAAATTCTGTTCTACAAGCTGCACAGTAAAAACCTCTTACATTCTCAGTTTTGCTTCAAATGGTCCTGAACTATTGTTGCAAAACTATGTGTGCATTTTAACTTTGGTGTTTTGTAACTGTAGAATTTTTTAAATCTGTAACAATTACAAAGAAGTTACACCTCTTCAAATTCTTGAGTACAAGTACACAAACTGTGTTCTGTGAGTTGTACATCAAAAATGTCTTCCATTCAGTTTTGCTACAGTTGATCTAAAATATAGTGCAAAACAAGTTCAAACATGTGTATTAATATCTAAAAAAAACAACAAAATTATATATTTTTTCCCTTAACACAAATACAAATCAGTGAATACAATTGTACGAATGAACTGCTATTTATGCCTTAATTTTTAAACTTTTTACACAAATGTCACAACGCTAAAAATTATTTGTGACTTGTGGGTAGTACCCTTGATCGGACAGCAGGGGGCGCTGCCTGCTTGGTCAACCTGTACCAACCTGAAATACATATATGGCCTACTACCAAGGACCCAGTCCAGGTATGCCTTCGAAGGACGCAGCTGTCACTCAGCTCGCCAGTGCCCATATACAAAAGCAGTCGATGCGGGGTCTACTCTTTATACTATGTCTATGTCAACGTAAGCTTTGTTCCCCCGACAATAATCTCCGGGAGAAAACGAGAACGTTAGGAATCCAGTTTGTGTGGGTTGTGTTTTTGTTTTGTTTTCCCTCCACCACCAGGTGGCGCCTGGTTCATCGTTGGCCTTCTCACACACCTGCGGATGGTTGCCTCATTACCAGAGCGCTTTTAAGCTGCTGACTGCCGCTACCTCGACGCCAGAGTGTTTGCCAGTTTTGGGTACTCTAGCCAAGCTGAGTTTTGCTGAATCAAATTGAGTTTTTGTCAACCTGAGTTTTAACATTGTTGTTTTTTGTCTTTGCCTCTCGGCAGGAAGTCATCCTGCAAACTGGATGTTTTGGACCTTCTCCTCCTGGAAGGATCGTCTGAGTTTCAAACTGAGCTGGGGATTCAAACTGGAGGTTTGGATCTACTTTTCCCTAAGGGATTGTTTGAGCTACACTCTGAGCAGGGGATTCATCTCCACAAGAAACAGTTCAAGTACCATTGGAAATGGAAGTGGCAGTCAGCTCCTCAAGGAAACACCTCCACCTGGGTAAACCCTGTCCGCCCTCCAACGAGCAACTCATTTACTGGAACAACCCACACCGACTGGATTCAGAGAAAGACACCTTTTCTGGAAACGTGAGTCCTGTTGCCTTTATTACCTTTTGCAAATCAAAGCTCAATTTTCACACTGAGCCTGAACTAACCACAGGAACTTCCCCTTCACTTTTCAGTCCCGGTTCACCAGTGTTCAGAGCAGCACTGGACCCATCTCTACCAGTTCTCAATAAACCTGTTAAACCTTCCCTTGGTCTCTCTGTTTGGTTTCCTGCATGTGGGTCAGATCTTTGGATAAAATCCAAAGATCAAAATATATAAGATAAAAAATGACAGAGAAAAATGTGCACATCCCTATATATACGTGGGCTGAATGGAAGACATTTTTGATGTGCAACTCACAGAACACAATTTGGTTCTTGTACTCAAGAATTTGAAGAGGGGTAACTTTTTTTGTAATTGTGACAGATTAAAAGAAAATCTACAGTTACAAAACACCAGAGATGGCAAAAGTACTCACTTTCCGTACTTGAGTAAAAGTACAGATACTTGTGTTAAAAAATACTCTGGTAAAAGTGGGAGTACTGATTAAACTTCTTTACTCAAGTAAAAGTAACAAAGTACAGGCTTGTAAATTTACTTAAAGTATAAAAGTAAAAGTAGAAACCACTTTTTTCATGCCGTTGCCTACATTTTAAATGGATGTCTGCCAATAGGACTAGATCTCCGTTGTGTTCATTTTCAATCATCTCGTCGTCCATGCTACTATGCTAACGCCACCGCCACCAAGCTGCAATGATTTGCCGCCAATGAATACCGCCGAATCTGTCGATCTTGTAGTGGTGCGTCAAATGCAACGTAGATTCCCATCCAATTAGATTGAATTTGGTATTGATGACGTGAAAAGTAATAACGGTAACTCCATTGAAATGATTCAAAACTAAAGTAACGAGCCAATTTTTTAAAATGTAAGGAGTAGAAAGTACAGATATTTGTGTAAAAAGGATGGAATGGAGTAGAAGTAAAAAGTCGCCATAAAAATAAGTAGTAAAGTAAAGTAAAAATATCAGAAAAATCTACTTGAGTACAGTAACGAAGGATTTCCTGAAAGCGCGTTCACGAGTCTATGGAAACCGCGGCAGACCAAACCAGATGAAAGTGCGCATTCAGCGTCTGCTCTGCCAATAATGCAAGCGTAGAAGAAGAAATGTGCCGTTTACCTGTGCAAAGAAAGAAACAACGAAAGAAAAATGTCTGAGGACTTCATTGTTGAGGAAGAGCGTGAGTTCTTTGCCGAGCTGAATGCGCTGGTTTGGTCTGCCGGCTTCCGTAGCGTCGGGATCGCGCACGTGCGTGCTTTCAGGAAATCCTATACACTACTGTTTATGCTCTAAAAACATTCTAAATGACTTTGTTTCGAGTAAATTCTGGATGCTAGCCACTCAGGACACTTGGAATACATTGGATGAGCAGTATGGAGGAATATTGACACGTTTTTGTGGACTTTTATGGACCTTTCTGCCTCGGGCACCATAGACCTCCATTATTTGAATGTCAGCAGACAGCAAGAAGCCTCCCAGATCTCCAGATGCATTTGAGATATCAAAAAAGTACTCCAGAGTGTTGTTCAGCATGGGGGTGAGTAGAAAATGAAGGCTAATCATGTTTTGGGTGTACTATTCCTTTAAAGCTCAATTCAGATTTTTTTGTGAAATCCGATTTTCATTCACATTTCTTCACAAAAGTAAGTTAAGATCATTTGAGGCGTTATAGTTTTACCTTCACTGTATAGCCTTTTTACTGCTTTAGAGCGAAATTTAAAAAACAGTTCAGATGTTGAGAGGAGAGTGGCAACCAGCAGATCTCCGAGGCTAACCGCAACCATGGCTAATGTAAGTGCGTCTGCAGCAGCCCTCTCCCTAGACATAGTTTTTATTTGATTGTTTTCTTTGGCAAAGTGTTTTTTGATGAGTGTTTTCCTGACCGTGTTAGTCATTATTACCTTACTAAGTGAAAAAGAGTCCGAATGTATTATTATCTGGAGCAGGCATGCCCAATGTCAGTCCTCAGGGGCGGCTGCAGCTTTTAGAGGTTTCTCTGCTTTAGCACAGCTGATTCTGATGATTGCAGATTAAAGCCTGTTAATCAGCTATCAATGGAAATCAGCTGTTCTATAGCAGGGAAACCTCTAAAAGCTGCAGAACATTCGACCCACTCGAGTTTGCCTACCGACGGAACCACACGGCATCTGATGTTCAAATTGGAACAGCTGCTAGACTTTCTCACCAACAGACCTCAGTCAGTCCGGGTCGGACAGAACACCTCTGATGTCACCAGTCCAAGCACAGGGTCCCCTCAGGGCTGCGTCCTGAGCCCCCTGCTGTTCACCCTGATGACGCATGACTGCGTCCCTCGTGAAGTTTGCAGACGACACTGATGTCGTCTGCAAACGTCTCTGATGTGGTGGGCCTCATCAGAGACGACAACGACCTAGACTACAGAGAGGAGGTGGAGCAGCTGGTGGAGCAGAGATAACAGCCTGATCCTGAACGTGGAGAAGACCAAGGAGATCATGGTGGACTTCAGGAAGAACCTAACCACGCTCCACTGCTCATCAACAGCTCAGCTGTAGAGGTGGTCAACAGCACCACATTCCTCACAGACACCCTCACCTGGACTGGAAACACCACCTCACTGGTCCAAAGGGCCCAGAAGCACTTGGACTTCCTGCGGAGGATGAGGAGAACCCACCTGCCCCCGCCCATCCTCACCACCTTCTACAGAAGCACCACAGAGAGAACTCCTAAGTTTTAATTTCCTACGGAGACAGTTCAACCAGATCATACAGTCAGATTGGGTCAAAGTTTTCAGTCTAGGTTAAAGGAGCTGATTGAATCAAATCATTGACTCTACGGCAATCCCTCACACCAAGCATGCATATAGTCACAGTGGAGAGGAAACACTCATTTGTTAAAGGAAGGAACCTGCAACAGAACCAGGCTCAGTGTGAGTGGCCATCTGCCAAGGCCAACGGGGGTTCAAAGAGAGAGAAGAGACACACAAAACCAACATAAAAAAGTCAAGGGTAAGTTTCCTTTTGCCCGCCTTTAATTTACTTCCATCATCCTCCTGCAATGACACAGAGAGCACCATAGGGGGCATGTCCCCACTTTGGGAATCAATGGTTCAGAAAAGAACCCCTAAAAGAATGAACTACGGCAATGGCTGCAACATAAACATATTTGGAGCTTTTGTGAAGTATTGCAGAAAACATCTGCTGACTTTAAAGCCCAGCAGGACCTCAGGAAAGGAAAAAAGCTGCAGATATCTGCAGCAGGAAGCTGGACGACTGTGCAACCAAATGATTAAATGGATGCATGCCGCAGCTTTTCTTTCAACCGTCAGTCACTTACATCATAGGAGTAATTTTCAAGATTCAAGCAATTCTAAATATAGAAATGCTGCTTTATCTGAGGCTAAGTTGCAGAACAGTTTGAATACCTTTCAGACCGTGGCCTGATGTAATTCTGTGTTACTTGGATTTCTTTGAAACAGTTTTATAAAGCTTTTTTTTTTTTTTTGCAGAAATGTCTTTCTAAGGCTGTTAACTTGTTCCTCAGACCTGTAAAAATAGGAAAGCTCCGCCGTAGATTCCATTTAATCAAACACCCTGAGGCTGCAATTTTGCCTCAGAAACTTTAATGCATGTAAATGTTTACAACTGCGAAGCACACATCCCCAACATATAACAGCTGCTCCTAAGCCATTACACGGTGCCTCCCGGCTGTGATACAATAACACCAGGACAAGAAAGGATCAGAAAACGTCTCAACAAACATTAAAACCAAAGAGAACAGTTCCTGCACACGTTGATGAAGCTTCCATTCAAGCAGAAAGGCCAATCTTCACACTCCTCTTCCTCTACAGTGTTATAGGTGTTGTTTGGATGGTGTGTGACACCTTAAGTCCGTCACACACATCTATCTGTCTGGGCTTGACATTTAATTGCAATTTTACAGACACAACCTCCAAGCAGCAGAGACATTAGATTTTTTTTTGTTACATTAGCTTCAACAACAGTAAGAGACAGACTTTCTCACTCCAGCTCCGTAGGTGGCAGTAATACTCTTAAAGTGGATTTGCTATTAAACGGAAGAGAAGAGAGTTGCAGCTGGTACGTAGATTCAGGAGATCAGGTAAGAATGGAGATCAGGACAAATAACAATGGTGTCTAAGAGAGCAATCACTGTCGTTTGTCTCATCCACTTCCCAAAAGCAGACAGTAGCTACGTTTACATGCGCAAAATTTCCCCGATCCGATCCAAACCTTGGTTGATCGGAAATTCAAAATCTCCGTTTACATGGACACTAAATGAAATGATCCGATCATGACGTGTGTATACATGTACCAAGCGTTGGATCAGATTAAATCTTTTAAGCATGCGCAGAACTTCCTGCCAAACTTGGCAGTTCTGTCTGCGTTTGGTTTTTGCGAGGCCTGACAAACGTTGCGCTCGGAGCTAGCGGAAAGAAAAACGGAGAGAGGAGGAAAAAAGCGCTTGGCAGCGAAATGTCCGAGAGAAAATGTAGAGAATGAGCGATTGAACCGGCGTGGAAGAGCGAGTGGGCTGTGGAGAGAGAAAAGAGGAAGAGGAGGAGGATAAATTCCTGCTTCCTGCAGCTTTAAATGAACTTGAGTGTATAAGTCGGCGTTCCTAGACTCCTCCCACCAAGAGCGAGAGCGACCGGTGGTTTCCTGTTGTTGACAAGGCGGAAAAACGTCACGCTGACGTCGCACACATGCGCAGTGAAGATTATTTTACTCTTAAGATCCGAATGGGTGTTTACATGGACGCCAATCAGAATGGTGATCGGCAAAAACCACCTCTCTCTTTCGGAATTAAATTTATATCCGATCGGACCGAATCGGATTAGAATCTTCATTCTGACATGTTTACATGAAACATTTTTGATCTGATCAGGCCTTCAATCCGATTATTTGTGTCCATGTAAACGTAGCTACAGTCGAGTAAAGGGTGCCTTCTTCGTCTGACATTCCGCAAAAAAACAAAATATCACAAATATAAACAAACATAAGCTACTGAATGTTAGAGCCACCGGTATTTTTGTTTGCGTAATTCCCACCTTCAGAGCTGTAGTCACTGATCTCTGTGAAGCCACCGGCCGCCATATTGGTACTCCCTTGTTAGACCGGTCGCAATGTAAACAATATGTGCGCTACAGCATCGAACAATGATGATGTTCTCATTTTCAGGGGGACTTAAGACAATTATATTAATATAAATTAATCACTTTGACACACACTGGCTGTTTCACAGGATCAGTAGATTACTGTAACTTATAGTAAAAAGATAGGCACATCTTACATGTCTGGTAATGCATGCAATATATATATTTCCCAATCAACACACACCCCCTCCAGCTGCTCTGGAGGGATCCCAAGGCGACACCAGGCTGTTAGGACTCCTGTCTGTGTGGTTTGTGTTTTATGTGTTTGTCTTCATTCCTCCACCAGGCGGCACCTGGTCCTGGTTCGCCTCCTCACACATCTGCAAAGGGTTACCTCATTTACGGAGTGCTCTTAAGCTGCTGACTGCCACTACCTCGACACCAGAGTGTTTGCCAGTTTAGGTACTCTAGCCAAGCTGAGTTTTGCTGAGTCAAACTGAGTTTTTGTCAACCTGAGTTTTAATCTTGTTGTTTTGTCTTTTGCCTCTCGGCAGGAAGTCATCCTGCAAACTGGATGTTTGGACTTTCTCTCCCTGGAAGGATCGTCTGAGCTTCAAACTGAGCTGGGGATTCAAACAGGAGGTTTGGATCTACTTTCCCCCAAGGAATCGTTTGAGCTTCACACTGAGCAAAGGATTCATCTCCACAACAGCCCGTTCAAGTACCGCAGGAAATCTAAGTGCCAGTCAGCTTTCTCCGTTCATCTACAAACAACCGCATTCTGGGTAAACACTGTCCGCCCTCCATCGAATGAGACAAACACTGAAACACCCCCACACTGACTGGAGTCAAAGACTCAACCACTTTACTGGAAACGTGAGTCTGCAATCTATTTCTCCTCTTCAAGTTCGAGAATCAAGTTTCCCACTGAGCCTGAACTAACCGCATTGTCTTCCCCTCACTTTCCAGTTCCGGTTGAGCAGTGTTCACAGCAACACTGGATTCTTCACAATCTCCTCAACAAACCGGTTTAAACTTTCCTCTGGTCTCTCTGTATTGGTTTCCTGCTTTTGGGGGAGATATTAGTTCAATCATGACACAGGCCAGCTCAGAGACATAGGCTCTGTTCGAAAACCTAGGACGCATCCTTAGAAGACCGGATTCGAAGGCCAATTACGTCATAGCGCGGCGCCGAGGTCTGGTCGGATTCCAAGAGTCCTCGTTATGCGGCCTTAAAATGCGTCCTTCTTTTTGCCCGTTTTGAAGGACGGGTCTGATGTATCCTCGGTATTCTTGGATATCCCAGGATTCATTGCGAGACCAAGCAAGCTGTGATCAGAGGAAAGGTTACTTGGCGCCGAACAGTGGTGAAAATTGGAAGTTCAGTTTAATCTAATCCAGTCTGTGAATAGTTCCGTCTGAAATGAATGAAAATAGTTGTTTTAATTGTTATAGAGTCAGATATGTGGTGATAATGTTTGATTTATCTAAAGGTTTTTATCTGTTACTGTGTAAATGGGTTTGGCTGGAATTTAAGGACAGATTCTAATATATTTGCAGGGTGGGGACTATAAATCTGATAGGATTTTTATCTTTTTATTGCTATTTTGCACAATATGCTTAACTTTGTATTTTTTGTTGTTGAATATTAGAGATTTTGCAGATATATTTTTTGTAAATACATTGTTTAGATTTACTTATATCTTTCTACCCCTTTTATAGAATAGAACAGAAAATCCCTTTATTGTCCCACAATGGGCAAATTTACAGCAGCAGAAAGATTATTGAAAATGGTCACACAAATGTGGACCTTAGAAAAATGTCTAAGAATAACATAATAAGGAAGCGTTAAAATATAAACAATACAATTCATTAAAGTGTTTTAACAATATAAAACTGGAGAATAAATAACCAATATGCAGCTATGGACATTTTTACAGTCATGGATATTTGAAAATAGCAGCAACATCAGAGATGTGCAGAATGACAGCAGCAGGTTATTTAACTGACTAAGGTTTCTATCATTATATTTGATTTTATTTGTTCCTGCTCCCGGCTGTTGGAACATTTATTCCACTCTGGATTCTTGTGAGTGTAGTCTTTGTTCACTTCACAATAAAAAAGAAATAAATAAACAGTTTTGAAAACTTCTGTATTAATTCTTTTCCTGCTTTGTGTGTCAACGTTCACGGTTGCTAAGCAACAGAGCATACGGCGGTAAAACCCGCCAAAGGGTAGACCTGGTCGAATTTACAGACATAACTCTTCCGGTCTCCTTATTTTCAAGGACTTCGAAGGATCCAGTCTAGGTAGACCGCGTCCTTGGAGGACCCATCCTAGGTTTTCGAACAGAGCCATAGTCCCTGCAGCGAGTCCTGGGTATTCCACAACGCCTCCTCCCAATGGGAGATGCCTGGAACACCTCCAAAGGGAGGCGACCAGGAGGCATCCGGAAATTATGCCCGAGGTGGAGGAGCAATGGCTCTACTCCAAGCTCTTCCTGGATAACTGAGCTCCTCAACCGATCTCGAGGGGTGCGCCCAGCCGTCCTGCAAAGAAAACTCATCTCGGCTGCCTGTATTCGTGATCTTGTCCTTTCGGTCATCACCCAGATCTCATGACCATAGGTGAGGGTGGGAACGTAGATCGATCGGTGAATCGAGAGCTTTGCCCCCCGACTCAGCTCCCTCTTCACCACGACAGTCTGATACAGAGACCGCATTACCGCTGAAGCTGCACAGATTCGTCTATTGATCTCACGCTCCATTTGTCCTGCACTCGTGAACAAGACCCCGAGATACTCGAACGCCTCCACTTGAGACAAGGAATTCCGTAAATCAGGATTTAACAGTAAAAATATAACCTGCTTCTTCAAAAACATCATGATGGAAAATGTTCGGCTTTAAGTTTGTGATACTAAGAATGAGGATGTTTGTGTTATTCTGCAGGATGATGATCTCAGGATTGCCTTCAAAAACAAAACATAATTGCAAGGGCTCCAGCTCTGAAGCCCAGAGCGTGCAGACGAGCTTTACGTTTCAGACGGAGTTAAAACTGCTCTGCCAGCAGAAAATGAATCAGGATCTTACTCACCTTTGATTAGGCGATGGAGATCAATTCCATGAGTGTTTTCAGTGAAGCTGTTAGTTGTTTTTCTTTGAATATGCCAAACACATCTACAGTGAGTGTTTGACAGAATTTCAAACGGTTCACTACAAAAATGTGAGTCAATCTAAAGAACCTCTGCAGCCTGACCTGAAAAAAATTGATGTCATCTAGGCAGGATTGTGGGTTTAAATCAACCTGCCGCCATGGCACCTGCTGTGTCTGTGAGCCTCTGTAACCTGAGGGCCTGTAACTTCCACCTCACCCATAAAAGAGCTGATAACGATCGCTTGTAAGGATTTCAGAAGACACACACTCACATACTTAATAAATTATCCCTGCTTATCCCTTTTGTCCCTTTATCCACTTAGCTCCTTTTTTTTGCTCTGTGAATGCTTTCTTTACCTACCGAGGGGTGTTCTCTCCTTGTAACTTGATGAAGGACATTAATCATCCTGTATTCTTGCACTAGCTATTTGCCTGCAGCAGGTTTATGTTGGGGTTTTTACAATGTGAAAGAGATGCAAGGAAAATTGACACCAAACTGAGCAGAAACTGCCCGACTCAAACTGTGAGATTGATCTGTAATTAACTCTGCTGCAGCCGAAACTCAAAGGCTTTCCGTCCTCCGAGCCGCTGAGGATGTAGCCTCTCAAATACCAAGAGTATTTAAGGAAGGTCTGGGTGTCATGGCAACTGGGTGGATTGTATGTAAAATGCAGGGGGGGGGGGGATAAAGGCCAGAATCGACACCACAACTGGTTGTCCTGTTGAAACCCAGGTAAATGTAGGCCTCACTAAACATAAACCTTTTCATAAAAATAGCTATAAAATGCTCAAATACAAAATAAACAAGTAAATAAATAAATAGGAAATGAATAGGTCTCAAAATAGTTAAAAAACATTAATAATAATAATTACAGATATTATAAATGTCGTATTTCATTTTATATTTTATTTTGTTGAAACTGTATAAAAGAGATATGTTTTGTCAGCAGCTAAATAGCTAAATCTGAGAAAAAGGTCTTACTCTGAAGGGTCACGTTGATTTGTAGCCCATGTGACAAGCTTCAGCCAATTGGGTCGCTATGCTCTCTGGCGCTAGCAGAGAAAGCGAGGAAGAAGAAGAGAGAGAACGAAGAAGCTAACGGAGTTTTGCTGGTAAAGAGAGACAATAAGAGAAAATTGACCGTTGAAAAGACGACCTGCTGTCTGGAATATTTTTCACATTTTTTCGAGGAGGAGCTTTCAAAATATTTGTTTTCCTGACTGCATTCGGGAGTGTTTTATGTTACAGAACTGGACTTGGTGAGTTAAAAAGTGTATTTTATTTTCTTTGAAGGATTTTATTTGTAAGACAATATTATTTCATTGAAATGGGAAGCTAAAGTAGTGCATTTATGTTGTTTTATGTGGAAAAAACCTTGGACTTAACAAATGGACTGGTGTGGGTGAAGCATTTTCCCCCACACACACAATGTTCAGCGGCCAAATTGATGTACACTCACCGGCCACTTTATTAGGTACCCCATGCTAGTAACGGGTTGGACCCCCTTTTGCCTTCAGAACTGCCTCGATTCTTGGTGGCATAGATTCAACAAGGTGCTGGAAGCATTCCTCAGGGAGGTTGGTCCATATTGACATGATGGCATCACACAGTTGCCGCAGATTTGTCGGCTGCACATCCATGATGCGAATCTCACGTTCCACCACATCCCAAAGATGCTCTATTGGATTGATATGTGGTGACTGTGGAGGCCATTTGAGTACAGTGAACTCATTGTCATGTTCAAGAAACCAGTCTGAGATGATTCCAGCTTTATGACATGGCGCATTATCCTGCTGAAAGCAGCCATCAGAAGTTGGGTACATTGTGGTCATAAAGGGATGGACATGGTCAGCAACAATACTCAGGTAGGCTGTGGTGTTGCAACGATGCTCAATTGGTACCAAGGGGCCCAAAGAGTGCCAAGAAAATATTCCCCACACCATGACACCACCACCACCAGCCTGAACCGTTGATACAAGGCAGGATGGATCCATGCTTTCATGTTGTAGACGCCAAATTCTGACCCTACCATCCGAATGTCGCAGCAGAAATCGAGACTCATCAGACCAGGCAACGTTTTCCCAATCTTCTATTGTCCAATTTCGATGAGCTTGTGCAAATTGTAGCCTCAGTTTCCTGTTCTTAGCTGAAAAGAGTGGCACCCGGTGTGACCTTCTGCTGCTGTAGCCCATCTGCCTCAAAGTTCGACGTACTGTGCGTTCAGAGATGCTCTTCTGCCCACCTTGGTTGTAAAGGGTGGTTATTTGAGTCACTGTTGCCCTTCTATCAGCTCGAAACGGTAGATCAGCAGTTTCTGAAATACTCAGACCAGCCCTTCTGGCACCAACAATCATGCCACGTTCAAAGTCACTCAAATCACCTTTCTTCCCCATACTGATGCTCGCTTTGAACTGCAGGAGATTGTCTTGACCATGTCTACATGCCTAAATGCACTGAGTTGCCGCCATGTGATTGGCTGCTTAGAAATTAAGTGTTAACGAGCAGTTGGACAGTGCCTAATAAAGTGGCCGGTGAGAGTATATATTACTTTATTCAGTAGAAAGCAAAGTTAAAAAGAACTTTTGTTAAGCTTTGTTGGGTATTAAACCAGGCTTTTAAGTTTCTGCCGGAGATTGGACTGGGAAAATCAATTGCTGAGTTGGATTCCACTAGTGAGAAACAAGATGGCGAGCTGTAACCCAGAAGCCCTGTAACTGCCATCTAGCAGGACATACGCCCCCTGCTGGACATTTAAAATCATCCAAACTGATATGACCTGCCCATTTTTTCCTGCTATAAAGCAGTGGATTCAGAGAAACAGAGTTAACCCTTCAGGATCAACAGAGAGAAAGGACATTAATTAAAGCACAAGTTATCCAATCTTTTGTTGGATTGTTTCTGTTGCGTTTTATTGATTTACTTTCTGGACCATTTGCAGTATTCATTGTGAGTGTGTGGAATGTAAATTGTCTGTTGGGTTAAAATAGAAACAAGAACTAGTTAAAACAGGAAATTAAAACCGCTTAACTTCCTAAAAAGAACTCTAAATAACTAAAATTGATTAAAAAAAGAGATTAAATTCGACAAACTATAAGTAAAATAGTTAATCGTATCAATCATAAACATAAATAGAACTATAACCTAGGTTTAAATAAATAGTGCCCTTTAATACCTAAAATGAGGTGTAAATGTGAAACAGGGTCAAACCGATTATTCTGAAAGAAACAGGGGAACTATTTTGATTGAATTTTGTGTCATTGTATGTCTTTTGTTTGTAATACTGTTCTTTTCTAATAAAAAGCTGGCAGTTTAATCATATTTTCTGGTCTGTGGTCAATAATACACTTACACATTTCTCTACTTTCATAGCCAAACCCAGCACTGGTATTATTATCTGTTTTATCAACTGTAAACTCATCGTGAGTGTTACACTCTATTTAAAGAAGGACAGTTTGAAGACAGGTTTATACGCTTCTTCTTCTACAACTAAGATTCTTAACGTATTTGTTTATAAAAGAGGATTGTGAAGGAGATACTCCCGTTATAGAGCTACAATCCAAAGACAACAGCCAGAATAATGAAGGCTACAGCACGGCGGTCTTTTATACTGCTATGTTCAAAGATAGTCAAATTACAAAACTGGAGTATTTTTTAAAAACTTAATAGAACAAAGTCTGTCAGAAAGGTTTTAGTGGAGCGGACAGCATTTCTGGTTAAGCTGTAGGACTGTTTTTTTCTCTATATGCAACTAAACTCCTAACAATTAATTGCAAACCTCAAATTATAGAAGAAAGAAGTCTGAAATTCCAAAGAAAGAATCTGAACATCTATAAAAAATAAGGGAGAAGGATGGTCTGGTGAAAACTTGTACTTCGAAATTTAAGTTTGTTTATATGTTAGCCCAAAAGCCACTCTAATCATTGGGTAAAGCATGTTGGGGGATAGCATCATCATTTGTCTTTTTTATCTAGAATAGGTACACTGGGGTTTAATTAGGACAAAGTTATACATGAAAAAATTCAGTTTTGATTTCAAACTTTTTAGATATCTGCTATAAAATTAAACTGTGAAGAGAACTTTTCTTCAAGTGAATCTAAACCAACAAATAACAACCAAATGAGAGGAAAATTAAGGCTTTAGAACAGCAATATAGGAGTGTAGAACCCAATGAGGGTCTTGGACAAGATGCTTTTGTCAGGAATCCAGTTTGTGTGGTCTGTTTTTGTGTTTCCTTTCCTCCTCCACCAGGTGGTGACCCGTCCTCATTGGGTCTCCCTGCACACCTGCAGCTCATTGCCTCATTACCTGTGGAGTGTTCTTAAGCTGCTGACTGCCACTACCTCGTCGCCAGAGTGTTTGCCAATACAGGGAAGTCATCCTGCAAACTGGATTTGTTTGGTCTTTCTCTCTCTGGAAGGTTCAACTGAGCTTCTAACTGAGCTGGGGTTCCAAACAGGAAGTTTGGATCCACTTTCCCCAAGAGGTCGTTTGAGCTTCACACCAAGCAAATGTTTCATCTGCACCGCAGCACGTTCAAGTACCGCAGGAAATCTGAGTGGCAGTCAGCTTCTCCATTCACTTGGATCAACTTTCCCCAAGAGGTCTTTTGAGCTTCACACCAAGCAAAGGTTTCTTCCGCACTTCAGCCCGTTCAAGTACTGCAGGAAATCTGAGTGGCAGAAAGCTTCTCCATTCACCAAGGAACAACCGCAGTCTGAGTAACCCCTTTGACTCTGCTCCTTTATTTCATATTCCTTCTCAGATATTGACTTGTTTTGGGGAGTATTTAAAACTGGGTTTGATGGGATGTTTGCGTGATTACATTTGACCGTAAGCTGCTGGATACCGACCCTTTTTCTTTACACCTCTCCTAGAGTAGTAGCCATTCAAAATTTCCCAACTTTCCTTGATGGGCCCTTGGCTGGTCCGCTAAGTGTCTTTTTAAACATCAATCTTTGTACTAGGGATGCACAATATAATCCCCCTATCGGTATCGGCCTTAAAACTGAATATCGGACATCGGCCACCCCACCGATACTTAACCCGATATTTGATCAGCTTCTGAGTTTCTAAAGTAAAAAAAAAAAAAAAAATACTACTTCTTCCTCAAAAACTTCTTTTTTACAGACTTAAAATAAAATATTGATACATTAAAATATCACAATATTGTCATGATGCGTGGTTGGTTTGCTAGCCCAAGGATGCAGAACTCCACAGAAACAGAGGCAGGATCAGTCCAATATTTATTAAAGAACACAGGGAACCTGCCCTGGAAGGCAGAGAGGACAGAAAACAGGTTAAACTCAGGGATCAAAAACTAAACTGAAAACTCACGGGTTCGCTGGTTCAGACAGGCAGAGTAGCACAGGTAACGGACATGGCAAGGCATGGCAAAACATGGCAAGCATGGCTAAGACATGCTACATGGCTAGGGAACACATGGCTTGAGAGCTAAGGCTGAACATGGCTGTGGGTAACACATGCTACGATCCGGCTCAGAGGGAAGCTGTCACACAGCTTATATTGGGAGAGGTTTAATGAGCAGAGCTGATGGGAAACAGCTGTGCGCTGAAAACCAGCTCCCAGGAGAGGATCAACGGCGCCCTCTGGAGGGCAAACCTCTGGATCCAACAGAAATAGAAGACCAACAGAATGGGATCCACACCGCCCTCTGGAGGGCAAACCTTGGATCCCAACAAATATCTTCCTATGCTGATATATTGCCATTTAAAAACACCATATCAATCTCTTTTACTAATGAAATATTGCTATATGTCATCGTTATGCTACGAAATCCCCCGAAAATTCACGAAATTTTGCCATATTTTCATATGTTGATATATTGACGCGGTATCGATCTATTTTACTAACAAAATCTCACAAGAATTTGCAAAATATCACGAGAGTTTGTAACAGAACGATGAAATTTCATGAGATTTTGAAAGTAAAATAGATCGATACCGCGTTTTTAAAAATCTATTTGATATCAGCATATGAAAATATATTTGAGTATATTATTTTTCGAAGTGTCAGAAGTGGATAACAAAACTGCTATTTTCAATGACTACTTATTTTTGTCCAGCTTTAACATCGGTATCGATATCGGTTATTGGCTACATGAGTTCTAAAATACCGGCATATCGGATATCGGCCAAAATCCCAATATCGTGCATCCCTACTTTGTACTAAAATATTCTTTCTGTCAGGATTTTTGGACATTAAGATCTAAAGAGAAGCACCTTCTCCTGGTCAGACCCTGTAATTCAGAGAAAGGGTGGAGTCAGAGCAAAAAAAAATATGCAAAAGGGGCCAATCCAGTGGCTGGAATTAGGTTGTATTCCGCTGGTGTTTGAATTGGAAGGGCCATTTTGAGTGGCTGCTACTATATTTCCTCTCCACCTTCTTACCATCTGCAGTCATTTCTTGCGTTGGTGTTTAGATGATTATTTTGGTCAGCAGTGACACCTGTTTTTCTCTGCAGCTGCCAATAACTTTTATTCTTCTGTTACAAATGCACACCACACCTACAGAGTATAGAGTGGATAATAAAAGGGGAGAAATCTGATCTGTGGCTGAAGTTTAAGGAGGCTTTCAAAATGGACAATACTGCTGGACCTTTGGTTCTGAGTATGCCCTGTAAGAGTCTGTTCTCAAAGCCAGTTGTGAGAGATGACTACTCAAACTGAGTCACGTCCTGCTGAAGAGGAACTCTGTTTTCTGCTGTCACTGCATGCACCCTCAGTGTGAGGGATTGCAGCAAAGTAAACAACTCAATGCAATCGAATATCTACCATGGATGCATGCTTTATAAGCAGGAGGGATTACTGGACGGTCAGGCGCTTGATTGGTTTTACCAGAAGGAAATATTTTTGATCAATCTGCCAGTAAAACAAAACGTTTTTATAATCAATATGGTATAACAATGAATCTAAAATCTGTTTGGACATAACATATTTGTGTGAATAATTTAAATTGGTCCAATTTAATTTGATTTTATCTGGTAAAATTTAAGAAAGCATTTTAAATTGGCTCATTTTTTCCGTTAAAAAATTTGTATTTTAACAGATATGTTCAGACCTTGGAGAGCAGCTGAATTTATACTCATATTCTGGCTTGAGGGAACTTTTGTTTGTCATTATTTTTACTAATTTCTTTCATGTCTGATTTTAAATTGAATTTCTTCAATCTGTTTTATCTATTTTTTTAATCTTAATCTATTTTTAATGAATATTTTTTTCTTGTGCCATATATCTAACAATTTACAATTAAAGGACTTGTTTCCAGAATGTTTCCAGAACTTAATATTAAAGAAAATCAGTATTTAAATCCATCACTTTCATAAAACAGAGAAATAATTCTGCTGATGTTATATTTCTAAGGTTTTCTTAAAAACACATTTATTATTTTGTGTAACAGGGACACAGGTGGAGAAGGATTCCCTGCAGGATGCATCGCGGCAAAGAAGGAAATCAAGCAAGAATAACAAAAACATGTTTTTTCCTCATATTTCTGTTAGTAGAGGAAAACGTTTTTGAGGACTTATTTTTATGTGTATTTTTAATTGCTTATTGATACTAAACATTATTGAGATTAAATTATTTTTTTATACAGCTAACCAAGAGAGTTTTATATCTTTGATAGAATCAGATTTAACATTGATACTGAAGAACCAGGGAGGTGGTTTCTCACCGTAAGATAAACTGTCATCTGAAATCTGAAAATAAATCAAAATCTACCAGATTATAAACGTATTAGAACCTTTTCTTTATCTAAATTGGTCAGGATTTAGAACTAGAATCATATAGATTTGCTTGCAGGCTTCTTTGGTTTCCGTATGTTGCTCCAAAGACCAACAAATGTAGATTATGTTTGCTCAATAAAAATGGGATATAAAAGAGAATTTCTGCATTAAAAATGAGGAGTAACTACAAGGCTGATTCATAAAGGTTGAATATGCATAAACCAGTTTTTTATCTGGCACATTTGCTGTCAGTTGCGTAGATTCAGAGCGTTTTAACCCCACAAGTCATCAAGCACCATTAAATCAGCATTACAGCAGAAAGAAAGCTTTGTCTGTGCTCAGGACAGGAGGTGGATGTGATTGAGGTCAACAGAAACTGCATGTTAAACAATGCAACCATGTTAAAAAACAGGAGCAACTCCATCTTCTCAGACAATCCTTCTAATGTTCATTTGTTTGGAGATAAATGTACTAATGGTTTTGTACATCTTCTGTCACTTTGCTGCAGAATGAATCCTTCCAAGAACAGACTGAAGTATACTTCAGAGAAGCAAAATGATCAAGCCACATGTACACGATGATGTTTTCTACGCCACATCTCTTTCCAAGAATAGCAGGCATATTTTTGGCTCCATGTGGTGCGATGCAGAGCTTCGGGTTTCCAATTATTGATAGCCAGAAGGATAAGCTCCAGTTTTCTGGAGCATGGGGGAAGCTGATGGAGCTAATGGATGGATGTGCTCGGAGAGGAAGCCTGGGCAGGAGAGCCGTTGGCTGGATATGGCCTTAGGCTGACCCCAGGAAGCCACCGCTCAGGTGTATTTTCCTCTCCAAACCCGCCCTCAGAAGTAACGGCTGTTGTATTTTCATTTCTGAGAGGATCCTCAGCAATGCAGGTTTGCTGTTGAAAGCACCCTTATAGGTTAATTAACAAAGTTAAAACCTGATGCAATAAAAAAGACCACCAACCATTGACCAGTTTATCTTCTATTTTAAATGTTAATATTTCAATAATCTGTTTTATTTTCCTGTATTTTAAACATGTAAAGCACTTTGCATTGTCTTTGTACTGAATTGTGCTATACAAATAAATTTGCCTTGCCTTGCCTTGCCTTAAATCATAACCAAATGTGTAAAGAAATGGGCACCAGCCAAAAAGACTAAGATTAAGAGCTTTTGAACCTATAAAAAGCTGGATAATGAACTTTCTGGTAAAATTATTGGATCAGTCTAAATGGATGCGCTCTGTTCTAACCCTCATAACACCAGACGTCATTCAGATGTTGGTTTTTAGGCTAAATCTGGTCAGTCCTTCACAGTCTTAATTTAGTTAAGAAAAAGGTCTTGCAAAGTGTGCTGTGTATAAAAGACGTTGAAAACCCAGTATTAATTAAAGTAACGAATTAAAGTAACGAATTAAAGTAACGAAAATTCATCTTTCACTTTTCAACCATGTCATTTTAATGTCTTTTCAGCCAATTTTTGCTCAGTGGGAAATAGTCACCAACCAAAAATTGTGCTTTATAATGAAATCCTCAACATAAAAATACTCTTTTAGTCATCTTTAGTATAAAGTTAAGTTTATAACAAACCTTCCCCGATGGAAGCACATGCAGAATAATCTCCTGGTATACAGAGAATTCATGCAGAGAATTCATCCTTCCATCCATTTTCTATCACGATTATCCCAAGCGGGGCCGCGAGGGGTGCTGGTATTTATCTCCAGCTGTCTACAGGTGAGAGGCGGGGGTCACGCTTGACAGGTCACCAGTCCATTGCGGGGCAACACAGAGACAAACAGGACAAACAACCATTCACACTCACATCTAAGTATAATTTAGAGAAGCCAGTTAACCTAACAGTCATGTTTTGGACTGTGGGAGGAAGCCGGAGTACCCGGAGAGAACCCACGCATGCTCAGAGAGAACATGCAAACTCCATGCTGAAAGACCCTGGGATGGGAATCAGACCTGGGACCTTCTTGCTGCAAGGCAGCAGCGCTACCTACTGCTCCACTGAGCAGCCTGCCAAAAACACGCTTGTCTAAAATGTTTCTTTTTATCAAAAAATAGGGCTAAAAAAAAATATATCTTTGGTCATTCAGAGCTCCACCGCATCCCATATGTCACTGATTCTCATGGATGTTTTACTGTGAATTTAAATTTCATCTGGCCTCTTCGGACTGAAACAGAAGTTATCTGCTGGACAAGCTGGTTTAAAATGGAACGTTCATAAGACTTAAGCATGTCCCAACCCTCTCAGCATCTGTCTAAACAAATCAAAGTTATGCCACAGATTAGATTATATTTGATCTATAACTTGCGATAGATCCCTAGCAGCCTTAGTGGGATAACTGAGAAGGTTTTAAGTTTCAATTCAGTTCAGTACCACCTTACAATAGGACTCCTTTTAGAGACAGCTAATGAATAGTTTATAGATATGTTGTTGATAAATCTATACATTTTTTATAACTCATTCATGTTCATTATGCATTCAACATTCTATACATGCCAAAAATATGTTTGAAATATATGTTTTTGGTTTCATGTAGATTAAATACATGGCTGAAGAGCTCATTGTTTTGCAAAAAATTACCGTATTCAACTTTTTTTCAAAATGTTGCCCTATTGACCTATAATATCTTTACATGTTTTTTAAATATGTGTTTCCATTCCATCTCGCTGTGAAGCCATAGTCTTGCATTTACCATACAGCTCATGTGTTCTTACAAGGTATTGACTCTGGGGGGATTGAACACATAATTATGCCAGTATACCTTTATTTGTAAAAGGATTTTTAAAAGCATCCATCATATTTTCCTTCCCTGTTACTATTATGCACCAGTTACTGGTGGTGTATTACATTTAATCCTTTTATAATAGACGGAAGCTGCAGGTACTTTTGGAGGGCGGTTTTCATTGCATTTTGCGTAAAAAAATACAATATAATTTGCAACAAAGATTTAAACATCTTTTCATGTGATGACTAAACTTTGCTTTGAATGATGATTGATTGTGTCTGCAGTTTGTTTACATTGACATCTGACTTTCTACCGACATATCTGAGTCAAAGTTGAAGCTTATTAGCTTTTGTAATGTTTGTAGTTCTCTTAGGTTCATTACAATGTCAACTGGGATCAAGAGTTTACAGAAAATCAGAAACTTTCTCACAAGGTAATATGCATGGGTGACTATCTTTACTCATAACCTGAGCATTAAATTAATCTGGATCAAAAATCAGGGACTTTCTGGGCTTTTAACAGCATCCTTTAAAAAAGAAACTTTATGTGGTAGGAAAAGTGTTTGTTTTTGGTTGTATTGAAATCTATGTATTTTGTAAAACTATACTTGAAGCATTTTTAATTACATTGCACAGGTCACATGATCAAAAACCAGATGTTACTTCTTTAAAGCAGAAATGTGTGACTTTTGATCCAAGTATGAGCTTAATTTCAGATTAATATGTGATTCGTCTGGTCAATAAACTGTTCTTTGTGTGAATAGATGCTCCATATGGGCTGCCCTTCTCAAAAACCTCACTTCTGTAAGTTGAGAGGGTTGGATTTGTTGCAGAAAGAGTCAGGTGACCCAGAGGGTTGTTTTATGGTTTTCTGAGTTCCCCTTCAAAGGCTTTAAAGGGGACGATGCTGCTTACCCGATCAGACCTATTTTTTGTTCTGTGATGTAGGATTCATTCTAGAAGTGTGAATGTGGCCTTGAGTAACTCCTTGACTTCTCAGTCTGTTACACTACAGAGCAAACAGGTACATTGTGACATGACCGCAGCCCAGGTAGCTGATCTAATTACTCACTTCATTCACCTGCCATTCCCTCCCTGCATTCTAATTATTACTCATCTCATCCACCTGTTTGTGCTGCTTTATACACGGTTTAGCCTAGCTATTGGGGCCAGAGCATTTTTTGTGTTAGTTATTCATGTTTGTTTTTTTTTTTGAGTTTTTGTTTATTCCCTTGTTCATGTCCTGACTCCCGGGGGCCAGTGTGTAGAGAGGATGTTTGTGTCTTCTGATCGTCCTGGCTTTTCTCCTCTGAGACCTCAGGGTTTTGGCTCAGCTTGTGGGGGAGGCAAGTTTTAATTCCTGTGATCCTGGCTCCTGGATGAAGCCAGTTTAAAGTTCTGCAATGCTCCTGTTACCATGTCTTGTCTCTATTCCTCTCAACCACTGCGCCCATCTGTCTCTATCTGAGTGTGTCTGTCTGAGCTTGCTGCTGGACTCATTGGAAAGCTGAACCTGCCTGTACACTCTGAGGATTCCTGGAACCCTGGATCTGTCTGTTCGTGTTTGGATCGGAACCCCTGACCGGGCTTTGGACTCCTGGATCTCAGAATGGATCCAGTTCTGAACTGTTTAGGTGGATCGGTGACCTGCCTGCTCACTGTGGTTGCTGCATTGGGGACACTCTGAACGGCTCAGCGCCACAAACCTTTGATGAGAGGATGGACTGAACTGTTAAACCGGGTAAGTGACCCACACAGATTATTGTGGTCACTTACCTGTGTTTCTCCCACATCCAGAGTGCCAGTGATGAGCGACTTTCCTCCTTTCCCCTGTAGTCGCTGCAGGTCCACAGATCCGCCGCAGCCCGTGTTCCGTTTCTGTTCTGTCTCTGTTTTATTTGTTTTTTGTGATTAAACGTTTTGAAACTTACCACTGTCTGACTCGCCTGAATACTGGGTCCATCTGTCCCGTATTATGACACATTGTTTGACTTTGCGACAGTGTATTGTTGCCAGTTGCTTTCAGGGGTTTCAAAGCTGGAAATTACTGCGAAGTCTAGCACCCCTAAAGGTTACACAGTGTTCTTTTAATGAGAAACTACAATTGTGAAATTGTGTTTTGACCTAAAAGATCATGAACTAAGTCAAAGGTGACCTTTAATTGGCTAGTGATGGTTCTGGACCTGCTAGGTCAGTCTTCTGAGCTCAGAATCATTAACTTGTTTGAAGAGATTTCCAACATACAGTTACTGCACAATGCTCAAATTAAGACTTTTTACCAAGTATGTCCTTGGAAAATAAACTGCCTAATCTCCAACTACAATAAAACACTTTTGATCTAGTAGTTTTGGTAGTTTTTCCTATGTTTTAAAACTTAAAAACATAATTATTGATGCACAAATGGCTTTATCAACGTACTAACTATGATTAAAAGGGTTTTTGAATATCCGAATATTTGGCTGTATTATGGACGATCAACAACAGAAAAGTTTAAATCTGCAGCGTTTAAAGCTGCTGACTTGAAAGTTAGCAAACATTCGAATGTCTTTTCTATTGCAGCTTGTGCCTTTATTGCTAATATGGAGTTAAAGAAGAGAAGGTGTCGTATAACCAGGTTCATCCTCTGCCCAGGTCACCACAGAAATGAGAAGGGGACAGTAAGAGTGTGTTCACTGTTCACCCATACAGAAAGATTTCTTCCCCCTTAATCCTCAATCTGAATGATGTTTCGCCATCAGAAGGGCTCCGCCAGCATCTTTGCAGACCTTTGCTGAACCAGCAGCCGTGGTTCTCTCACCAACAAGACCAACAGCAGGTGCAAGAACATAGTTTGACGCAGCAGAGACGGGTACACGCATGCTTTCCTGGTACCAAGAAAGTGAGCAGCATTTTCAGAGGCAGCTAAATAATCCTCGTAGAATGCTCGACTCACATCCTCTCTCCTGTTCACTCGATTCGTTCAGCTCTGCCCTCTTCAGATCACAGGTCGTGTTCCCACTCAGAAGGGTGAGACGATGAGCACTGCGTAGTCATGATCCTGTGAGTGGACACTGTCCAGGAAAACAGTAACCGTGGCGATCTAGTGATTGCTTTATGAGATGTAATTAGTTGTGTGACGGAGGATTAGTCTGCCGTCTAAATTAGGCGGCCTGGAATGAACGGCTGTAAGGATGTGTAGCATCAGCTCAGAAACGGGCATTAGAATAATCTGATGCATGCAAGATATAAAGCCTTCCTGTTAGCCGAAAATATCACTACAGAACTGATCATGTAGGTTGCATGAGCAATAACTAGTTTGAATCTTCTCTCAAAAATGGATCTACTGTCACTGAGGGAAGTTTGGATGATGAGGATATCTTCTAAAATGTTTTATCTGGTAGAATATAGCCTGACCCTTGGACTGAAAGTCAGCTGCTCTCACCAGCTGATCAGACTACAGTATTGATCCCATATGTTGCTGAAATGCTGTGAAGCTCAGCATTAGCTCCATTACTTCAGTAGAGCAGCAGAAATACCAATCCAAGTAGCATAAATGAGACTGAATGAAAAAATTACTTCAAAGCAGTTAAAATAACAGAGAACACTGAAACAGCAGGAGACACGCAGACCTAAAGAGAAAGCACAACATCTTGCTCTTCGACACAGAGCATAGAGAATGGAAGTGAAATGGGAGAAGGAGTCATCATAGGGAAGTGTTTTCTTACCTGTGGGCAGTGCTGATCTAGCCCAGACCATCGGCTGCTTACACAAACCGCCAGTGAGTCACAGTGATGTGGCTGCTTAGGACGGGCGTCTGGTTCCCAGTGAGGAGCCACGGAGACGTCCTCTGTGTGAACGCTCAGCTGCATGCAGTAACACGGCAGCACAACCGCTGGATCCTCAGCAGGGACAGCAGCTCCATCCCTCCCATCTCCACTGAATTAATTAAACCTGCTTTTTTTCCCTCCCTCCTTCACTTCCCTCTCTTTCTCTCAGATTCTCATGAGCGTGGTTAATGCTCGGCATGAGTGTGTGTGTTTGTGTGTGAGCCTGCTGCTGCTTTCTCACCAGCAGTTTCCTCTCTTGCTCTCTTCGCTCTCCCTTAGTGATCAACAAGCTTTTCTCTGCTTCCCTCTATCGGGTTAAATCTTTTTTGCTCCTCTTTTTTTTCCATTACACCACAACCAATGACTAAAGGTTCATCTATAGCAGGCATGCCCAAAGTCCTGCAGGTATTAGAGGTTCTCTGCTTTAGCACAGCTGATGATGGTTGATCAAAAGCCTGTTAATCAACTATCAATGTAAATCAGCTGTGCTGAAGCAGGGAAACCTCTGAAACCTGCAGGACAGCGGCACTCGAGGACCGAATTTGGGGATGCCTGATCTATAGCAATAGAGTTTGATTTTAATAAAAAAGAATCAAAGTGGAGAAATACTAACTTTGAAGACATGTACTGGACTTTATTTCAGGTTTCAGTATCATGGGGCTCACTATTTGCAATTGGAAGTCGGAATCTTTGTGATTTTATACCCAAATCAATTGAAACAAAAATTCAAGTATGAGTTTCAGCTTGAATAGACCTTTTGAACCCAGTGAAGAACTATGGTTTATTGAAAAATGTTGATTTCCTCTTCCATAACATCACTTTGACCATGGATTAAAGATACTTGAAGTCTGAGTGGAGGCAGATAGTACATCGTGACCAGGAAAAAGCAATCCAATTTTCTCTTGATGAAATCCTTGAATATGTGTTGATAGAAGCTGACTATCATCCCTGGCCAATAGAGCTCCAAGACATGCCTGCCTACAGGGGCAGTTTTAGGAAATGTTGGGCCCTAGGCAAAGACAGGCAGGGGGCCCTCTGTATTTAGAAGACAACACAGAAAACAGCCCCATTCTACAGATATAGAAATGTTAATAGAATAGACATCCATTATATGTTCTAGGTTGTGTCCCTCTCTTCTTGTCTCTTTTCTTCTTGTTTTCCTCTCTATGTTTTGTACTCAGCTGACTTTTCATGCTGTCTCTAAAGGAATGAAAGATTTTTTCCAAGCACTAAGCTCACTTAGCTGATTGCTCCTTCCTGTGTTTCCAAAAAGGCCAAAGTAAATAACCCAGTCCTTCTTTTCACTGTAGACAAGCCATGATCTGCTTATCTGTTCTCCATTTTTCATTTGGATGAAATAATAGCTGCATGAATCATGACAGCAGACAAGATAGAGGAGAGCAGGAGGCGGGGTTACCAATCTACTCGCTCTGGAGAGCAGAGTTCGCTGCTTTTAGATGTTGTCGCCAAAGTCAAAGGCACTCAGTCCTGTTTTGAAATAAAGGTGCTAGAGGGGTCTGAAAAGTTGCTAAATATAGCGACAAAAGCACTAAGTAGGCAACGCTGCTCTTTGCATTTTTTGTTTTCAAATGGTTTGCTGCTGTCTGTTTCCACCTTTCTGAACATGTGCAACAAATGGACTGATCCAATATGGTGGACACTGAAGGGGTGGGCTGAGACACATTTAACATTATAAGCGTTCTGATGGTATTTTAGTGAAAGGGTTTTTATCAAAAAAAATAATTAATGTGCACAAATAAGGAATAGTTGTATTAACCATACATGTAAACAGAGTTTTATGGGGCCCTCAGGAACTTGGGGCCCTAGGCAACTGCCTAGTATTGCCTAATGATAAATTAGATAGATATTTAGTGAAAACCCAGAGGTTCCGATTTAACCTCTTACACCCTCAGGGGGTATAAATAAATTTCTGCCTGACAAAAACTCACAACAGTAAATAACTTATAGCCTCACAGCTATTAGATTTAAGAAGAAACTTTTGGTACGTCTGTAAAGGTAAGATGTCATAGAATGGTTTTCTGGTGTCAGCACCATTGTAGCTTTGACCCTGCCTGAAATATTAGGGACAAAATACAAAATATTTTACATTTTTTGAGCCAAAATTTTCTTTGAAATAGACATTGCAAAACACTACCAAAATATTATTTATAGCACAAAAAAGTAGTACAGACTTTTAAATCTAAATGTTATGTAAAAATATACCAAATTTGGACTCAATCAGATGAATCATATTTATTTTAGAATGGTATTAGTGAGAAATTTCTTAGGCGGAGAGGCCATTCTGGCACATTTATCCAAAAATGTCACCAAACTGTGCCAAATGTGTTTTTTACATCAATACTGGGGGTTTGTTAAAATTACGAGGTCACGTAGCAGCTGGACCCACCGGTGGGTCCGTAGGGTTCTAGGGGTTAAACAGCCTTCTGTCCATGTCAACACTATGGACTGTCCAGAAAGATCTTATGCAGGACCAACATAGTATCAACCCTAACTTAAGAAATATTGACACTTTTTTCCCCTTGGCTTTTTATTATCATTACACTGTCACAAGTACAGAGCATCGAAATTAACTCTGCATTTAACCCATCCCCTTGAGGAGCAGTGGGCTGCCATCTGTGGGAGTGGGGCTTGAACTCAGAACCAGTGCAATGCCGATGCCTTAACCACTAGGCCACCCATAATGACGAGTTGGAGGTTCCCCTTTTGTCATTTACTGATATACAGGCTGCATGACAGTCTGTGGACACTGTGTCATGTACCACAGACCAGACCTCTGACAAACAATTTCACCCAGAAACTTTCTCTGGGTAGCTTTGGGAGTGTATGTGGAAACCTGCAACAATCTGTATCAGGGTTCCCACAGCATAAGCCAAGTTAAATAAAGCCTTTTCAAGACTTTTTAATGCCTCTTCAAATGAAAAGTTGAGACTATCTTCACAAAAAACAAAAGAAAAATCTGGTTGTGACAAATTTATTTTAATTTAAGTAATGGTTATTTTAACAAAACCATTACTTCCTTGCCCAGTAGAAAAGTTTCAAACATTGAAAAATGTTTCATATTGGAAGAAAGCTAAAAACACATAAATAACAGATAGATTTTTAACAACTACTGAACTGAATTCAGGAATTCTGTGTTGTTCCCTACTCAAAGTCCAGAAAAGCTCTGCTTTTATTGTTGGCATACCGCAAAACATTACCCAGAGGGCGCTGTTGTAGATTTTAGAGATGACTGTGGAGGCATTGCAGAGACAAGGGTGGAACAGAATAGAGAAACACCTGCTTCTTCCTGGTAACTTGATTTTGACGCTTTGTTTTTCGCTCTTAACATGTGTGACTCCACCGTCTTTATTCCAATTGTTCAGAGCTTGAATGACTTCTTGCACAACATCCCTCGTGTCTCATATACATTCCCTGATACTGGTTTTAGCTACACCGAAAACACTTGGCTGAATAAGCAATTTTCGTTAAATGTACACTTCCCATGTTGTCCAGATAAAGTGTTAGTGGTGCATCTCCCCAAGGTCCGGCCGCAGCATAGATTGTTTTGGTTTCGCTATCTGGGCAGAACCAATACCAGTATTTGTGCAGGTTTAAGGGTCAAGGTTAGGGTGAAGGATGGGTTAGTATTAGTTTTTCAGTTGGTAGTTTACATAAAATTTTCATGAGTTCCTACCACAACCTCTAATGCAACATGTGTGCCATTAAATGAAAAGAATAGTAGCCTTGTCAAGAACCCGTTCAAAGGGCTTGACCAAACCACAGTATTTGACAACTTGGGAGTGAGACTGCCTTAGCAGGATTGGTGACCAAAGACGGTCCTGTGCAAGACCAAACCCACTCAGCCAGAAAGACCAGCTTAGTGGCTAGAACTTAGGACAAGAAGATAGACCATAAAAGTAACCCAGTTACCTCAAACTCAACCCAAACAGTATACTCTACAAAGACAAAGGTTGTTGGCTATGACTAGAACCCCAAAATACATATCGGCTGGGCCGGATTTTAGCAGGGGCCCCGAAGGATGTTTTATATTTTTGTGAATGGATAGTGTCAGAATTTACCGTATTTTCACGACTATAAGGCGCACATAAACGTCTTTTTTCCCCCCTCAAAATGTGCGGTGCGCCCTTTGGTGCGGGGCGCCCTATGTGTGTTGTAACTGCGACTTTTGAGACCCCTCATTGAGAAGATGATGAAAGAGTGGCTGAGGGAGGTGAATGTACATCATCAACATCGCTGTTAATCTGTGACTCCATGCGTGCCCATCTCACAGCCGATGTGAAAAACATGGTGAAACAAATGAATGCTGTGCTCGCTGTTATTCAACCGCTCGACATCGGTGTGAACCGGACGCAGCAGAAGCAGCGAGTTTACATGCAAAGTCAATGGTTGACGTGCGTATAAGCGCAGCCAAAGGTCCCGCAGCGCATTTTGAGCAGCAGGCGCAGCGCGTCGGGAGCGTTTAAGCATCTGACGCGCTTGACGCGCTGCTGCTGCTCGAGATGGAAAAATTGAAGTTTTGCTGCTGGACGCGCCGCATCAACCAATCAGAGAAGCTGATCTGGGAGCTGACAGAGAGACAGACACAGCGCTCTGATGACATATGATAAGGCAAATGAAAAGGGCTGGATGGATGAGGAGATGATGAAAGAGTGGCTGAGGGAGGTGAATGTGAGGAGAACAGGTGTTTTTTTCCACGCATCACCATCGCTGTTAATCTGTGACTCCATGCGTGCCCATCTCACAGCCGAAAAACATGGTGAATCAAATGAACGCTGTGCTCACCGTTATCCCGGGAACTTTTTGACATGAGGGTTAAAACTATGTTAAAAGAACTTTGGGGCTGTAAAATAATTTGAAAACAAACTTGGTCTTTTTTAAAGTTTATCTGCTAAATTAAAGTAAAAATTTAAATGATTGTAGATACAAAACAAAGATTGTGCATGTCTGCATTATAAGACAGGCTCAAAGTTTCAAATTTTTCAGGGTTTAGTATTGTTTTCTTATTTGGTTTGCGTAAATGTAGGTCGTGTTTGTGGTTCGAAATCCTACAAAGAAGTTGAATGCAAAAGTGTCATTAATAAATGGAAATCTGTATTTTGTTCTTCATATTTTTCAAGATGTTCTCTGTAAAAACCTTGGTCTAGAAGATGAAAATTGTTCATTTGCACCCACCTCTGCTTTTATTGAGAACCGGGGGCTGTAGAAAATCCTTCAGAGGGCAGCACTTTGGACTTACCTGGGTCAGGATATTTTCTGAAAACTACAGTATGCCTGATCTTTTTTTCCCAGAAGATATTGTTTATATCCATGGTTTGTCTGACTGGCAGAGAAGCACTTTTTTGACATTTATTTCCTCCACTATTTACCAAGAACTTTAAAACCAAAGAAAAAGTTTGAGTTTTGATATATTCCACTTGTACTTGTAAATGCTGGGGATATTTGTATAAATATTGTTTTACTCGCTTTGCTTTGTAAAAGTATATTTGAGCATTGCACTTTCCTGCACTCAATCTGTTTTATAGTTTGTGTTCACTATTCAGTGATTTTATTTTGTAATGCAAGCATCATATTCTAGTTTCAACCCCAACATGTGGTTTAGTCTTTCTAGAAAAGAGTTCAGAGTTGTTTGTAGTTTGTGACAACTGGCATATTAAAGTTGTAAGTTGTCAAAACTTACTGTTCGGTCATTTTCTGCTCATCCTCTAAAACAAAACAAACACATACAAAAAAAAAATAATAATATATATATATATATATTTTTTTACTCTAGCCCAGGGGCCCCCATCCTGACTCCAGCCCAGGGCCCCCCATCCTCCTAAATCCGGCCCTGCATATCGGCCAGGAGCAAAGATATGTACCCTGGTCTTATGGCCAGTTTGAAAAGGATTCCTACTGTTACTTCATACAGTAAAGTTGTTTTTATGTTTTCTCATGCTGTTAATGGCAGTACCATTCTCAACCCCACACTACTTAAATATTTATGTCTCTGTTTCCCCACCTTCTAGTCAGAGTTGGGAAAACAAATAATTATTCTTTGCGAGGTCCCAATAAAGGGACGTGAGAGATACTGAAGTGAACCAACAGGACTCGAGCATCTGCAAGTACCTCTAATGTAAGAAAGATAACTGAAGCAATACCTTCCCTTGTGTTCCTGGTGTTATTGGAGCTGATTGATCGTGTGTGATATCTGAAATAATTTCAAAAGCTTCCTGAAAAGCATGAAAGCAGAATGAGATCCAGAAACATTTATTGACGCAGAAGTGTACATCAGTCTCTGATATGCTTTCCTTTTATCTTTGTGCATTTTCCTCTGCAGTTATAGCCTTAATGTAACCTTCCTGTGTGCCTGCCTCACACCCACACTCAGTACATCCTGCACTGTGGGTCACACAACTCAGAGAATGTCACAGCAGACCCGTCAGCTGGTTGCTGCTCACGCATCTCTCCTGCTGCTGTCTCAGCTCCTCCAATTGATTTTCGCTCCTCCATTAATTTTCTTAAACACTGACACATCTGTTTCATACCTAATTTCTTGGAAGCCAGATAACTTCCTGATGTTATATCTTTGTGTTAAAAGCTGGTCTCCTAGGAGACCAACACAGCCCTACTGACAGTCCTTCTTGTTTCTGTCTTCCTGCAGGTTCTGGCACACTTTTATGAGCCAAAGATCGAGAACTCCACAGTAGAACAATTAAAGCCATGCTATAAATCAGAGGCAGCAGTAAAAAACAACAAAAAAACTAACAAAAAAAAACAACACACTGCCTTAAGATCCATCTTAGATACTGAGATCCACGGGAAATTAGGATCCTGTTTACCAGAAGCTTTGTGGTCAGGAATAAGTAGCAAGGCAAGGCAAGGCAAGACAAATTTATTTTATAGCACAATTCAGTACAACGACAATGCAAAGTGCTTTACATGATTAAAATATAGGAAAATAAAACAGAATTAAAGCAAGTAGGAAAAAAAAAATTAATAAAATAAAAAATGCAGAAAGAAAAAAGAATATTAAAAATAGTTGGACTAAAAAAAATAAAAAAGTTGAACTAATGATGTTTCAGCTGAACTGTTTAATTAGAAAAGTCAAAGGCAATCCTAGTAAGTAGACATACAATTATTTTTATTTTTTTTATAACTGGGAGAAAGTAGGGGGAATTAGTGTTTGATAAGTTTTAGGCAGTAAATATTAGTTTGATGTGGTTCTAATTGGGACATCCTCTATCATTCACATCCCATTTCTTGTCCTTTCTACAAATAACTTTCTTAAATTATTCCATAAAAAAACAATTTTTACAAAGTTCACTACTGTCTTAAAAAAACACAGATGGAAGAAAAGTGAACAAACAAATTCTAAGAATAGCTATCTTTGGTCATGATCTGCCCTGATAGCTCACCTTAATTACTTCTGCCTTTCACCTGCTTAACTCTGTCCAGCTCCTAATCATGACTCATCTCATCCACCTGCCGTTTTATCTCATATTGGGCTCAGTTCCAGCTGTCATGGCCAGTTTATTGTTTGCGTTCTGTTAGTGTCCTGTTTGTCAGTTTGAGTTATTTCCAAGGTTCATATCCCCCTTTCCAGTAGGAGATTATGTTTCAGCCCAGGTCTTCAGGCTAGTTTAATCCTAACAGAAACATTGAGTTGATTTATTCCCAAACCCGAATCTCACCGTTCCTGAGTGGACTGATCTGTTAAGCCAGGTAAGTGACTCACTCGAATAATCATCTTCTGTCGAGATGATCGTGGTCGCTTACCTGTGTTTCTCCCTAAACCACAGTGTCAGTGATTTGGCCCCGCCCCCATCCTGCGGCCACTGCGAGCCACAGGTCCACATCTTTTAAACACTTTTTAAAATGCTTTAAAATCTTTGTAGTAGTATTTTAAAAATAACAAATAAACAAAGGCACAATTAATGCATTTTTTAGGGGAAATCGAATATATTTAACAAAAAGATTGACATAATTTATTTGTAGCAAATTTATCACTTATTTATGGTAACAACTGCTCTCATTTAGTGGCATCATAGAATAAAAATCCATTAATGCTGTAAGTTCCTTGTAATTAGAAGAGACAGCAGAGACTTGACCAACACAAATATGTTAAAGTAAGCACTTTGTAACATGATGTGGAGAAATATCTAAATATAGACAGAGGGATGAAAATTTGTGTTACAGAAACACTTTTTTATTGGAATATTTAGAGTTTGAGATGAAGCAGAGGAATTAAACAAAGTTCATTTCCTGTTATTATTATTTAGTTCTTAGCAATGAGAAAAATAGACAGAACCTTAGACAGCAATGCATCATGATATGTTTGATTCACAATGTTTAGGGATGAACAGCCCACAGCAGTGGTTTTTACACTATTGCAGCTTCTGAAAATGTAACGCATTTCTGATCTCCAGTGGCAACTGTTATCTGAAGGCAAATTAGTGCAATCCTATTATAGTTTACTGATAACAAACTTTATCGAAATCTAAACGAAACTTGGATGCATACAGCTTTTCAACAGTGAATGAGCAGCTTACAGCAGATACATGAACATTTCCATTTATGAAGTGCAGCACTGATCAGAAAAATATGGAGCAAAATGCAGTAGAAACAACTGCCGTTCCTGCCTTAAATGCTGCAAAGCCTCTTCCCAAAGGGCAGCAGGGAGAAAGTCCATAGTGGGGATGTGACGGGTCATTGATGATGTCACAGGCTCGGAACACACACAGCTGGGATGAAATGTCTTCTATGGAGGGAAGAGGAACCCCGATGATCTTCTCTGCTGTTCTCACCTTCTTCCAGTCTGAGGCGCTGCAGCCTCCACACCACACAGTGAGACAGCTGGTCAGAACGCTCTCTATGGTGCTTCTGTAGAAGGTTGTTAGGATTGGTGGGGGCAGGTGGGCTCTCCTCACTGCAGGAAGTACAATCACCTTTGTGTCCTTTTGACCAGTGAGGTGCTGTTTACATTCCAGGTGAGGGTGTCTGTGATGTGAACCCCCAAGTAATTTGGTGCTGCTGACCACCTATGAGGCTGAGCTGTTGATGAGCAGTGGAATCGGTTAGGCCAGTTCTTCCTGAAGTCGAGAATTATCTCCTTCATCTTCTCCACGTTCAGGATCAGGCTGTGATCTCTGCACCAGTCTACCAGCTGCTCCACCTCCTCTCTGTAGTCCTGCTTATTTTCGTCTCTGATGAGGCCCATTACTGAGGTGATTGTGATTGGTGGTGATCCTGGTGGCGCAGTCGTGTGTCATCAGAGTGAAAAGCAGGGGGCTTAGTACGTAGCCTTGAGGGGAGCCTGTGCTCAGGGTGCTGTGGGATGATGGTGTTGAAAGCTGAACTGAAGTCCAGGAACAGAACCAGCATGTGGGTGTTCTTCTCCTCCAGGTGTGCCAGGCTCAGGTGGAGAGCAGCAGAGATGGTGTCCTCAGTGAAGTGGTTCCATCGGTAGGCAAACTGGAACGGGTCGGATGTTGGGGAGTGACTGGAGACGACGTGTTCTTTTACCAGCCCTTTAAAGCACTTCATCATGATGGGAGTCAGTGTGGCAGGCCAATAGTCATTAAATGAGGTGATTTGAGGCTTCTTTGGGACTGGAATGATGTAGACAGACTTAAAGCATGCTGGCACTATGGTATGGTCCAGCAAAGTATTAAAAATGTATGTGAGGACACCAGCCAGCTGACCTACACACGCCTTGAGCTCCCGCCCAGGTATGTTATCGGGGCCAGGGGCCTTCCTTATGTTAACTCTCCTTAGAGTCTCCTTAGAGCCCACACATCAGCTGCGTCAAGGCAGATTGCCTCCCCTCCTGGATGGAGAACAGCTTTCACTGCTTGAGTGCTGTTTAGTGCTGGCACTAGGAAGAAGTCAGAGATTTTCTGGCTGTGATTCTGCTTCAAAGAACTTATGGCATGGTTCAAGTTGGCTCTCGCTGTCCTCAGTGCCTCTCTGTCACCAGAATTGAAGGCTGAGTTCCGCGCTTTTAACAATTTTTGAACCTCCCCAGTCTTCTAGGGTCGTTAGTTGGGCTAGGTGATGGTGTTCTTTGTGATGCTGATGTGATCAATGCATTAGTTGATGTAGGCTGACACAGTCATGGCAAGATTTGAACATGTTCCAGTCAGAACATTCAAAACAGTCCTGGAATGCCACAGTGGCACAGAGAACAGTCTTCAGATTAGCCTGATTAAAATCCCCACCAATGATGAAAACACCCTCTGTGTGTGCAGATTGAAGCTCAGAGATAGTCTGAGAGAGAACACTCATGTCCTCTTTTGAATTAGCACTGGGGGGCACATAATCAGCATTGATGCTAACAACAGTGAACTCTGTAGGCAGATAGAACAGTCTGCAGTTAACAGTCAAAAACTCAGTGTCTGAAGAGCAGAACCTGGCGACCAATGTAGCATTTTTACACCAGTTGTTGTTTATGTAAACACACACACCCCTCCTCTGGTCTTACCGCTGAGTTCGGAGTTCCTATCGGGGCAGAATAGTGTGTGCATCTTTCAGGCTGACGGCATTGTCCGGTATGGATGACTTGAGCAGTCAGGATAATAATACAGCAGTTACCTATCTCATTCTTTGAAGACAGTTCCAGCTGTAGATGATCCATTTTGTTGTAAAGTGAGCAGACATTGGAGAGCAGGATTGAAGGGAGCAGTGGTCTGTAGGGATTTTCCCTTAACTTCGCTGTTTGCCCGCCCCTGCACCCATGCTTACGTAGTCTTGCAAACAATTTTTACTTGCTGCCGCTACTCTTTGGGCTTCTGCCCGATGTACTCAGAAGCTTATTAAGCGGTCAAGAGGCCAACTGGGGTTCAAAGAGACAGAAGCAGAGATACAAAAGGGAACTGTAAAAGGCGGCCTGTCCAGGAAACACAGCCAGGCAGACAAGTTCCGAGCAAGCTCCCATGTCAGAGGATGAAGAGAGCACATCCAGGCCGAACCCCAACATCTATAAACAAAGTGTTGATGGCAGCAGGACAGCTGATATTTCTCTCCAGGATGGAGTCACAGCCAAACAGGAACAGACCAGATGAAGCTACTATCAGAGGTCCCAAGTAATGAAGTATTTGTACTTCGTTACTGTATTTAAGTACACTTTCTAGGTATCTATACTTTACTCCAAGACTTTTTTTTCTTCCTACTTCTGACTTCTACTCATTGCACATTTTCACACAGGTATCTGTACTTTCTATTCCTTACATTTTTTGAAAACAAATGTTACTTGTCACTCTTGGCTTCGGTTTAATGTTTATAAATATTAATTTCACGTCAGAAAACACTCAGAACGTACTGAGTGTTGTCTATTAAATTGAGTATCGTATTTTTTCTTACAAGTTTATTTTTATTTTCTCATTAGTATTGCTTTTGTGATTATCATTATTATTATCATTACTTTAGTATACTTAAGACTTTTTTTGAGTTAGAAGTAATTGCTTAGTTTTGTTTTATTTTTGCTTTCTGTGGGCAGACCCTGTAGCTTTAAAAGCAGGCCTCTGTTCCACAGGGAGGCAGTCTGTGGCTGGACTCCTGAGAAGCCACACTGAAGGCGATGGAATGTGACTTTGAAGGTACTGCTGTTTCTGATCTCAACCTGCCTTGGATGTCCTTGTAAATATTCAGCACCAACCATCTATGTTCAGCAGAAGAAAAAGCTGAATAAAAATCACTGAAATTATCTCCTGACTTGCCAGTCAGTTTTGTTTGACCAAGTCATAATAGAACCCTGTTACGGTGCTCCATCCAATGAGTCATAGAACGCAAACACTCATTGGTAAGCTAAAGGAAATCATCAGAAGCAAGCAGGTGTTCTTCAAACTGCAATCGCAAATTGTCTATGCCATGCTACAATGTCCGATTCAGAAAAAGATGCTGAAATGTCTGAAAGGTCGGAAACAAACATCATCTCGGGAGACGGAGACCAAGAAGACCTCCCTCATCCGTGGCCCCTCCAAGAATTTTTCAAAATAGTCGAAACATTGAGCTTTCAATCCATATTTATATATTTTTAAGGTTACTTTATACTTTAAGTCGTTTTTGGAACACATACTTTTTGACTTTTGTTGAGTAAAGAGGTCAAGTTGATACTTCAACTTTTACCAGAGGGTTTTTAAACTGCAGTATCTATACTTCTACTTAAGTAACAAATGTGTGAACTTTTGACACCACTGGCTAATATGAAAAAAAGCAGAGAGAGCATAGTGTTAGAGATTGAATTAACAGATTCTGCAGAGTGGGAGAATAGAGATAGAATGAAGCAGAATGATGAAATGGGGGTCCCTATGTCCTCCAGCAGTCTAAGCCTATAGCAGCATAACTATAGAGATAGCTCAGGATAACCTGAGCCACTCTAACTAGAAGCTTTATCAAAAAGGAAAGTTTTAAGCCTAGCCTTAAAAGTAGACAGGGTGTCTGCCTCACGGACTAAAACTGGTAGTTGGTTCCACAGGAGAGGAGCCTGATAACTAAAAGATCTGCCTCCCATTCTACTTTTAGGAACCACTAGTAAGCCTGCAGATTGAGAGCGAAGTGCTCTGTTAGGAACATAAGGAACAATCAGATCTCTGATATTAGATGGAGCTTGGCCATTTAAGGCTTTATATGTGAGAAGGAGGATTTTAAATTCTATTCTGGATTTAAGAGGGCGGCCATAGGTTGCTTTTTCTATTTGATTTTCCAGGTATGAAACCTATAACCGAAAACGGGATACTGTGGACTCATAGAGGGAAGACATGGCAATGACATGGTGACAGGGGTAATCAGAGCAGAAAGAGGGAACTTATCATTACTTCTTATGTATATCTATGGTCATAAGGTACTTGAATTCATGACGGCACCTCCAGCAGAACAGAAACACGAAACTGAAGATGTTGTTTGATTTACCTCTGTAGATCCCTTCAATTCAAATCAATTGAGTTCATTTATATAGCGGAAATTCACAACACATGTCATCTCAAGGCACTTTCCAGTTCACCAGATCATACAGTCAGATTGATTCAAAGTTTTCTATCTAGTGAAAACCAGCTGATTGCATCGACTCATTGACTCTTCAGCAATCCCTCACACCAAGCATGCTTGTAGAGACAGTGGAGAGGAAAACTCCCTTTTAACCAGCAAAACCAGGCTCAGAGCCATCTGCTGAGACTGATTTGAGTTCAAGGAGAAAGAATTAAACATAGAAAAAGGCAACTGTCAACAAACTCCAGCCCTGTCCAAAATACACAGACAAACTCAGAGCAAGCTTCCATGTCAGGATGAAGAGAGCACAGTTAGTCACAGTCAGAGAAACAGGACTACACTGAAAAACAGGCCAAGCTCCAACATCTATAAACAAAAATGTTGATGGTAGCACCACAGCTGATATTTCTCTCCAGGCATCACAGCCAAACAGGAACAGACCAGATGAAGCTACTATGAGAAAAGTCCTTTTACAGGGAAGATTGTCAGCCCTGCTGGCGGCTGTTTCATCCGTGCAGTATAAGTTTCCTTTTCGATATAGTAGAGTGGACCATTTGCACAAGCAGGTGGAACGATGAAGGGTCCACACATGTCATCACAAAGGGCCGGATTTATCAAGATCCAATTTTGCGTGCAGTAATTTGCGCTCGCAAACTGGAATTTTGCCCGATGGGCTGAACCATGGTTTGCGGGTGATTTAACAAGAGCGATTGCGTAACTGGTGGCAGGTGCAAAACTGTTGGAGACGCCCTATTTAAATTATGGTTTTACGCGTTTGGTGGTTTGCGGCATGGCGAGTTTGGACAGCAGAAAGCGCAAAAGGAAATTCGACCCCATGGAAATGGAGGTGTTGGTGGATGAAGCCAACAAACATTTAAGTGAGCTACAGCAAAGAAGTGTGCCTGTCACACAGAGGAACGCTATATGGGAACAAATCTGTAATAAAGTAAACGCTGTTGGTGAAACCTTGCGAACAGTGGATGAAGTAAAAAGAAGATACCAGGATATTAGAAGGCGAACCAAAGAAAAAACTGGCATACAGTATAACAAAACATCTGCGAACAAAGCAGGAGGGGGCACAGTAGATGAGATGCCTCTGACCAGCATTGAGGAACAAGTACAGCTGACGCTCTGTGAGGAGCAAATCACTGGAATTGCAGCTTCAAAATGTCAATGCTGGATAAACGATATGTTTTGATGATCGTTTCCTCGTTCATTCCAAAAATATTCACACGGAGTAAAAAAATGCGTTCTCTGCGTCTCCTTGCTTCATTTCAATGTCTCCTTCTTGCGACAATAACCGCTGCCATGTGTGCGCAATTACGCATACAGACCATTTGCACCTTCTTTTGAAACGTGTTAAATATAGAGTCAGATACCGTTAGCAAAATTGCTTTCAGGTTTAATAAATCACTTTGCGAGCGCTAAATTAATATATTTACATGTTCTCCTCCCACAAGACGCACTTTTGCGTGTAAACGCCCCATATTGCATATTCATTGCAGAAAAAGTACTAAATGGATAGGAGGCGCTATTTAGCACGTTTTAAAGACCAAATCCTTTTAGCACGCTGTTGATAGATCAGTTTGTACATTTTTTAGCGTGCGCAGTGAAATAGCTCACGTTTTAATACACGCAAGCCTTTGATAGATCCGGCCCAAAGTGTAAACTGAAAAAAAAAACACTGATGGGATACAAGGAGGGCCTCGTGTAGCTACTCCTTATGAAAGCTCTACAGGAAGAAAGTTAATCTTGTCTGCTCTGTTGCTGCATGTTTAGCTGTTTGTCAGGAATAAACATGAGTAATTTTTATCTTGGAAATAAAAGTGGCAAGAGTCATTCACCTCGCCATCTGTCCTGCCCCCTCAGTCAAGCAACATTCATCTGCTTCTACACCTCCTCCACAGCGTGTGAACCAAGGAGCCAAGAGAAATCAGTCAGGGATGCTGTCCAGAACTATTGGTAACATTTCTCTGTGGAGTAAACAGCTGGGAAATGGCTGACGATTTAGTTACTACAGAGGATTCTGTTTTTTTTTTTTTTCTTTTTCTAATGTCTAGCTTTGACTAAAGGCATTTATTCCTTTCTGTTGTAGTCATTTTTGAAAAGGCAAACACTCAGAGGATATTTCAAAGGGCCATGAAAGCTTTCAGCTCTTGGGAGTTTAGCTGAATAATTGCCGTAAAGTTCATCTTCAGAGCTTCGACAAAATTAAACCCTTATTCAAACAGCGAGTGCGGATCAATGCACAGATCTATGAGCTTCCAAATAAACCAATTGTTAAAGTTTTAAAGAAAACTCTAGTCAAGATTTGTGCCTAGACAATGTAAGAGTCAAAGTTAGCGTGAAGGGCTGTCGTTGACTTTAAAATGTCTTTGTTTGAATATACTCAGATCTCATATAACAAAAGTGGCAAAGAGAGACCACGACCCTGCCTGTTTGCACCATGGCAGGAAAAATATGTCTAATTAAATTAGTTAGCAAATGTTACCAAAGAAGGTTGTTAGTAATAATCTTTATTCATCATTGGATTTGATAAACCCTAAAACACCTAGCCAGCTACATATAATAGATTAATCCAGGAAAAATTGACTCCCAGAACTCTAATCTGGTACCTTGATGTTTCAGTATATGGAGCTAAAAAATGCAATATATTATTTGTTTAAATTATCATTCAGCCATACTACTGTATTACTTGTATTGTGACGGTTTTACAAGGTTAATTATTTTAGTTTTTTTTTTTTTTTTAGTAACTGGGTGTTTGTCACTTTTTTAGTGGTGTCAGTCAGTTATCCCTCCTGACAAGTAGGATAATTGTAGATATATATATAGTTTTTTTTAAACCAGTCACACAAGGACCACCATATACTCTTGTGTGTAGACGCAAACTCTTCACAAATAGACAACAAAAAATTAGGCTTAACTGACCTTGTATTTCAAAATTAAAAATAAATATATAGCCATCAAAAAATAATCACAAAATTCTTCCACACAAAATAAATGTCAATTTTTTCCCAACGGATTAGGGCTCCAATATAAATTGCCCCACAGCAAGAGAGGTCAGATGAGAAACAAATCTTGCTTAGAGGCAGGAACTGGATCAGGTTTTCTGTTGTTGGTTTCAGGAGGATCTTTAACTGTGACGTCACCGGCTTCCAGGTAATTGTGATGACACTTCGGCACAGCAGGAGCACAGAATGAAGTTTGTTTGTTTGGTTTTCTCCTTTTTGTTAATGATCAGTGGTATACAGAACAAAGGCAAAATACTGAAAGCACGAGGGATTAAACGGCCTCGGACTGACTTTGTTACTGGTCGACAGAACGGAATATGCAGACGTAGTAGCAGCAGTTGTTTCTGTTACGCTGTCTGCTGAGAAACTGACATTTTCAAACTGGAGCTAGGAGTCAGATTGAACAGCGGACCAATCAGGTAAGTGCATGTGTTCAATGGGCGTAAAGAAAAGCGTGTCTTGAGCTGTAAAGAAGAAGGAGTATGTATGACCTGTGTCAGAGCCTGGTCTGCATTGCCGTGAGCAATTTAGACTTGTTTCATGTAAGGGTTGGACTCTGCCAAGGTTGCCCTTTGTCATTGATTCTGTTCATAACTTTTATGGACAAAATTTCTAGGTGCAGCCAAGGTGCTGAGGGGATCTTTTTTGGTGGCCTTAGGATCACGTCTCTGTTATTTTCACATGAAGTGGTTCTATTGGCCGCAACAGGGCGTGATCTACAGCTGTGACTGGAGATGTTCCCAGCCAAGTGTGAAGCGGCCAGGATGATTATCAGTGCCTCTAAATCTGAGACCATGGTATTGAGCTGGAACAGGGTATAGGGCATTCTTCAGGTTGGGGAGGATGTACTGCCCCTAGTGGAGGAGTTTAGGTATCGTTTGGGTCTTGATCACGAATGAGGGGAATATGGAGCGGGAGATCAATAGGCGTATTGGTGCGGCATCTGCTGTGAAGCGGATGCTGTACCAGTCTGTTGTGGTGAAGAGAGAGCTGAGCCAAAAGGCAAAGCTATCGATTTACCGGTCAATCTACATTCCTACCCACAGCTTTGGGTCATGACCGAAAGAACAAGATCCCGGATACAAGGGGCTGAAATGAGTTTTCTCTGTAGTGTGTCTGGGCTCTTCCTTAGAGATAGGGTGAGAAGCTCAGTCATCTGGGGAGGCCTCCGAGTAGAGAGGAGCCAGCTGAGGTTGCTCAGGCATCTGGTTAGCGTGCCTCCTGGACGTCCCCCTGGTGAGGTGTTCTGGGCATGTTCCACCAGGGGGAGACAAGAGGGACTATGTATGTCGTCTGGCCTGGGAAGCTTTGGGGTTACAACGGAGGAGCTGACCTCAGTGACTGGAGAGAGGGACGTTTGGGCCTCCCTACTGAAGGAAGCAGAAGAAGATTGATGAATGGAGCTTACAGTTTAGTTCACAGAGATGAACATACACTAGCTCATGTTCACTGGGAAAAATGAAATGCTAATAAATCATTTTGTTTTTAAATAAGTACATTTTTTCTTGAATTGAGGAGGTAAGTGAGACACCTTGTCAATGGAACAAGACAATTGCATTGTCTTATTTAAATTGCATATTATCTAATTATCTTATTTTAAGAGTAAAAGTACTAATTTCATTTGCAAATAATCTTATTTACCTGCTCAAATAAGGACAAATACACTTAATTTAAGAAATTTACTCATTTCTAGATTTAGGTTTTTTATATTGTTCATTGTTCACTGCAACCAGAACTGTATGATGGCGAATGTTGGCCTAGTGGTTAGTAAGTACCCGGTTCGATCCCCACAACCTGCACTCTGGGTCCCTGGCCAAGACCCTTAACCTCACACTGCTGCCCGGACGCCACACAATGGCAGCCCACTGTTCCCCAAGTGGATGGGTTGAATGCAGAGGTGAATTTCTCCAATGTGAGATCAATACAGTTCAGTTATTATTAACTACTTGAAGGCTTGGTTGAACGCTTAGCCTCAGATTCTGCAGTTTCAAATTGCAGCAGGACAGCAATCTGAGGCACACACAGCATTAAATGAAAAAACCTGAAGCCTTCACCCATGGCCGCAGCAAAAACAAAATGTCTTAAAAATACTTTTAAAAATTTCTTTTGGAATATTTTGGGAAATGATTTTGACTTTTTTTATTTTACTATTTTGTATTTGAATGTTTATTCAATTATCTTGACGCCTGATCAAGATGTTATATTGTCATGGCAACGTCAAGCAAGCTAGTGGTCGCAGAGAGGTATCCCGCACGTGGCAGCAGACTAGGACATTTACATAGTCTAATGACAGAAACGAGGAGGAAATATGGCACAGAAATGCATTACGGATTGGTCACCTAATAACTGTAGCTTAAAGTAAGGACATGGTGCCGCCGGACATTTTCATATGTATTCCTTCAGGTTAACGCAACTGCTCAATAATGTTTAAATAGTATAATAATATAATTATTAATTTGCAGTTTTTTGGAGCTAATAGAGTCACGTTTGACATAAACTGTTTTCTTTGCCCTTACAGCTGCCAGGTGAATGAGGCTCATTGCAGTTGATGAATAACACCTGCGAGGAGGTGAAGCAGGGGTGGTACGCCCGGCCTGCAGCCAGCAACAGGGAAGCCCTCTGGTGGAGAATTAAAAAACTGGAACTGAGCAGAACACAGACCTACGAAAGATGATTTGGGTCGCTGAAAAAATAAAAAAAGTTAAGAGATTTTAAAATGTTATTTCAGTTTAATATTGAAAAAAAGTAAAAATTCTGAAAAAAGTCAGACTCTGGTTGGGTGGCCTGTGCTCGACATGTTGGCCCCGTCCCCGGGGGGCTTGTACTGGGGGTCGTCCGGTCCGGGGTGGGGGGCCGGGTTTCCAAAGCAGGAACTAGATGGGTTAGTGTGGCATTAACACCGCTCCCCTCCCGTGGCATCATCTGCAAACTTCACAATGTAATTGGTGGTTAACCTGGGGACACATTCATATGTCATCAGTGTGAACAGCAGGGGGCTCAGGAAGCAACCCTGAGGGGAGCCTGTGCTCAGACTGATGACATCAGAGGTGTTCTGTCCGAACCGGACTGACTGAGGTCTGTTGGTGAGGAAGTCTAGCAGCCAATAGCAGAGGGGTGTATTGAAGCCCAGCTATTCCAGTTTGCCCATCAGATGCTGTGGGATGATGGTGCTGAAAGCTGAATGAAGTCCAGGAACAGCATCCGCACGTGGGCGTTCTTCTCCTCCAGGTGTGCCAGGCTCAGGTGGAGAGCAGCAGAGATGGCGTCCTCAGTGGAGCGGTTCCATCGGTAGGCGAACTGGAACGGGTGGAATGTTGGCGGCAGACTGGAGACGATGTGTTCTTTAACCAGCCTTTGGAAGCACTTCATCATGATGGGAGTCAGAGCGACAGGCCGCTAATCATTGAGTGAGGCGACCTGAGGGTTCTTTGGGACCGGAATAATGGAGGCAGACTTGAAGCATGCTGACACTATGGATCGGTCCAGCAAGGTGTTAAAGATGTCTGTGAGGAAACCAGCCAGCTGATCTGCACACTCCTTGTACACCCGCCAAGGTATGTCATCAGGCCAGGTGTGTGGACGGTGGGGGGTGTTGTAGTCCGTGATCATCAGAATGCCTTTACACATCCTCCTGGTGTTGCTGGTATAATGGAAAAGATCGTGGATCTTCTGGCTGTGGTTCTGCTTCGCTGATCTGATGGCATGTGAGGAAAACTAGCTGCAGTTCAGCAGACAGGATGAATGAATGGTGGCCGGCGCGCGTGGATGACGTCATACACGCTGTCCTTTGTTTTTAAAAGATATAAATATAAAAAATACAACCGTGGATGTCTGGGGGACAGTGATTTCCCTACATGTTCTGAATGCTGGCGTACCATAAATAATAAATTATGAACAGTTTAGTTTGTGCCTTCAAGTCGTTGCCCATAGGAAGACGTTACTTGGATATAACCTAACGGAATATCTTCAGAACGGCTCCAAATGACACTAAACTCATATGGGTGAGTAGAACATGATGTAATAACATAAAATCAAGGGGCCACTGTAACAAAAAGTGTTCCCCTTTAAGGCTTTTATTTAGTGTTTGGCTGAAAAAATGAGGTGAGGAAGAGGTTTAGGGGTGTGTTGGGAAGTTTTGAGCTTTCATTTTTAGGGGACGGATTCAGCTAAGGTGATGGGCTGAGATGGTGCTGTGGAGGGCATATGGGGGTCCAGTTGGAGGGCAGATACATCTGTTGGGACTACTCACCGCTTTATTGGGTTCCGCGGAGTGGTCACTCTATTCCGAGGTAATGATGGATGTGACTTCACTACCATTTTTGGCTGTCTTTATTTGATCATTCTGTTTTTATTCCCATTCCAAGTACTAATGTTTCAATTTCTGCCATTCCAAGGCCTAAGCAGAATGATGTTTATCATCAGGGAGACTCTTTATCTGTTTTTTTATTCACTGAGACATTCTTAATATTATAAGCATTCTGATGGCATTTTAGCAAAAGGATTTTTATTAAAAACATAATTAATGTGCACAAATAAGGAATAGTTGTATCAACCATACATGTAAACAGAGTTTCATGGGGCCTTATTAGCGTTTAATTTTTTTTTTCCAGTGAACATGAGCTAGTGTATTTTCATCTCTGTGAAGCTTGTCAAAGTCATGCGTGATGAAGGAGGCATTTTGTGCTGATTGGGACTTGTCCTTCTCTGTGGTGTGATCAAAATAAGTAGGTTAGCTAGAGAATCCTTGAAAATGTACTTTTGTCCAGCTGTCTGTTGCTTTGGCTAAAAGATACAAAGGTTAAAAGTAAGTATAATATAAGGAAGCAGGAAGTGAGGAAGAGATGTGCCTGAGTAGGCCGAGGCAGAAGTAGGGTGATTTTAAACCACTAGGTGTCTCAACAAAGACATGAGTGTACGCAGCTTTCCAACCAGATTGTTGCAGCAGTTATTTTCTAATCTGATACATTCTTTTATAGTTAATTTGGACAGGATACCTATCAAGCAAAACATGAAAAGCCCTTAAAAGTATCTATGATAGTTTGATATTTCAGGTCACAAATCGTTACATTTTAAAATGGCTTTATCCACTATTTAAGAATGGTGAGTCAGCTAATTAAAAACACTTTATATTAAAGTACGCTTTATGGCCTGACATGTGCAGGTTTTCTACAGACTGTCCATTCTGAGGCCATGCTGCCTGAAATAACGGCAAAGAGTAGCTCAGAGATTTCTGTCACTCTGCTCTGAGGCAGATGGTCCTGACATACACCCACAAACAGCACTTCCTGTGAGCCTGAGTGTGAACAACAGATGCACTGGTGTTAAGATCGTTAAACAGCTAAAGTTGCTTCAGCTCTGCAGCTGCCTTTAAAACTGTAATTCAGAGATATGGCATTAGAATCTCAGTTTACGTTGAGATGATGATAATTCTTTTTTTAATTGCTTTATCACATCATTTGCCTTAAGAAGAAACTAACCACTGAAATATGATCAGTTTTAGACCTACCAGATATTTGTCTGATTTTTAAGCGTATTTCATTGAAAAGTTAAACACGAAGTCCAGTGGATTGTTTTTTTTTTGGTTTTTGGAATGACTATGACCTGGATGACTGAGAATCATTACCAGCATATTTCACTGACAACTTTACCGGACTTCATTCCTTATCTTTTCTATGGATGTGCAATTCCTTCTGAGTATTTTTCCCTGCAGGCAGCTGGGGGTAGGTGGTGGAAATGGAACATTTTAATCAAACACTTTTGAGACACAGCAATTCTATAAGCCAGGAACAATTCTATAAGCCAGGAACAAACAAGTCGTCCTATTGCTTTGCAATAGGACAAAAGACATCCAGGCCGAGATCATTCCCACTCCCCCTCCCTCCCTTTCCCCCACTAGCAGAGTGTAAACCCTGAATGGGTAAGCATCTGCCATAGGTGTTAATGTCCATGCCCCCCCGAGTCCAACAGGCCCCGAAGCACCCCACCACACCAGATGCTGCGGCAGGGGCGGACAGACGGGCGTACACCGGCCCAGACCCCAAGCAGTACTCCCCACAGAACCCGAACCCCCAGACCCACCCCGGACCCACCCAGCAGCAGCACAGCTACCAGGCCAGTAGCCCACATCCGCCACCATGGAACCCCCCCCCCCCCAAGAGCACCGCCGTAAGACCCCCCCAAGGCGCCCCAGGCCCCGCCCCGATGGGGGCAACAAACCCCAGGGCTAGACCCAATTTGCAGTATTTTCGGAAGCTGCCAGAGACTTAAACCACTGCTGGAGGTTTCTTCCTGTTAAAATTGAGTTTTTCCTCTCCACTGTTGCTACAAACATGCTTAGTGTTAGGAATTGCCTTCGAGTCAATGAGTCGATGCAATCAACTGGCTTTCAAAACATTGAATCAATTTGACACCTCAACTGGTTCCTCTGGATGTGGAGGAGCAGCGGCTCTACTCTGAGTCCTCCCCGGATGACTGAGCTCCTCACCCTGTCTCTCAGGTAGAGGCACATCTATCACATTACATTCAATAAGTGATAAGTGTTTTTAATTAAGATACATTTTCATTTGGATGTGCTTTACTGGAGGCATCCAGGTTTGTCAAAGAACACTACTGCCACCTACTGGTTAGTGACGTCACCGTGCGGTATCGGCTGTTGATCAAGTCCCAGTGCTGTATCTCGTGTTTGTCACAATGCGCTATTATCCAAGTCATCTTGAAAATATTGTTCTTCGAAATGTTGGTGTGGTGTACCTAGAAGTGCCACCACATTGTTTTTCTTTTGGATGTACTTTTTTTTATTGTTAGAAGCTTAGAGGTTTGGACCCATAATTCAGATGAGACAGACAGTGACAAACTTCAAAGGAGTTTATTGAAAAAGCTGCATGCGGCTGCTCATCAGCTGGGGCGGGTTCAGTGGATATGCTGTGGCGATATGGACTCAGATTAATACTTCTGAAGCTCAATCGGGGAATGATAATGAGCTGAAAGTCACCAACCTGGCAAAGTTCAGTCTGTGCTCACAAGGAGGAGTGAATTCTGGAGGAGCTGAGTTCTGCGGCTTGAAACTGAGCCTGAACCAGAGATCCAGGGGGGACAACAGGTATGACCCAGGACACGTGAAATGTAGGGTGCACTCTAAGTGAATGAGGGCTGGAAACCAAAAACAACAAAGAATGGAGACAGTCCAGTGGTTAATGGCATGCTCCACCCAGGAGAGTTGACTGGCCCACTTAGTGGGATCAGCCTCACAGAGGATGCAAATTTTTGCCTTAATTACCTGGTTGGCCCTCTCTGTCTGTCTGTCAGTTTGGGGGTGAAAGTCTGAGGACAAACTGACAGAGATCCCCAACAAGTAGCAGAATTCCCTTCGGAATTGATAGATGAACTGGGTACGCCTGTCTGAGACGATGTCAGTGGGGAGGCCATGGAGACGAAAAACTTCTTGAATGAGGACCTCCCCCATCTCCGTGGCAGAGGGGAACCTGTCAATAATAGTGAGGACGACAGTGTTACCATCAGAACGATTTAACCCTGTGATGAAGTCCATGGCAATGTGAGACCACAGCCAAGACGGGATTGGCAGAGGTTGGAGAAAGCCAGATGGAGGCCTTTTGGATATTTTAAACTGGTTGCAAATGGGGCAGGCTGCCACAAACTCCCGCAACTAAAACTGAGCCAGAACAAAGCTGATGGTTTTGGAAACACCAGGATGACAGAAAAACCGAGAACCATGACAGAAATCCAACACTTTATTTCTTAGACCATCAGGAACAAATAAACGACCACTGGAGCAACTACTAGGAGAAGGTTGGTTAATGAGAGATTGCCTGACTTCCGTCTTAATATTAACCATAGTAAAGGAACATCTTACAGACTCTGGCAACACAAACTCCTCAGCATCACCGGAACTCTCCTCATTCACCTCAAACGCCCTGGAAAGTACATCAGGTTTAATATTCTTGGTCCCGGGCCTGTAAGACAGAGAAAAGTTAAACCGGCTCTAGGATTGAGTCTCTTAGCTGATTTAAGATACTCAAAATTCTTATGGTCAGTCCAAACCAGAAAAGGAATTTTGTAACCCTCCAACCAATGACTCCATTCTTCTAAAGCGAGCAGCTCTCTGTCCCCGACATCGTAGTTCCGTTCTGCAGCAGAAAGCTTCATTGACAATAAGGCAGAGGGATGACTCCGTCCTTAGCCTCCTGTCTAATAAATGCCCCAACCCCTGTACTTGAAGCATTTACCTCCACAATAAATTGTCTCTCAGGGTCAGGAAAAACCAGAACAGGTGCAGAGGTGAACATGTACTAACCTGGTCTTTAAAGTTCAGCTCGTGCCCAGAGGAAGAGGTGGATTCCAGTCGGTCGGCTGCAACAAGACGCGGTGAATGCTGCCCAGATAGTTCCAGACGCTGAAATCCTGAAGGACAGAGAACAAGCAGGAGATGAGATCCGAGCACACGAAGGAATGCAGGATAATCCAGATGGTGAAGCCAAACCCGGTGTCCAGGATGTGCTCAGGATTCAGAACAGTTCAAAGTTCGTTTAAGAGATAGAATCCAGCAGAATTCCAAAGACAGGTCAGGCAAACACACTAGACGGGAACAGGCAGGCTCAGTGGTTGGGAGGCAGAAACAGGTCAGGATCAGGTAATCAGTAACAATAAGGTACGCTAGAACACTCTCATCACTGGCTTAAGAATAATCTGGCCCTGATGACTGGTTTGTTTGACTCGCTAGTTAAATAGAAGCTGGAGCAGGTGGATCAGATGAATGGCAAACTAGTCGCAGCTAAGCAGGCGCATAAAATGAGTAATCAAGCCAGTCATCAGCTCCAGTTAAGATTGTGACAATAACAATTTCAGACCCCTCCATGAGCTCTAAGTGGGAAAACTTAGAGGTCATGGAGGGGGCAATCACCAACCTACATCTATAAAACCCTTCTCCCTTCTGATGAAGATACTTGAGAAGATTTTTAAACTTTTCTTTTTTGACAAGCACAGTTTGCAGCAGTCTATAAACCATATTGCTTCAAACAACCCTTGCGGTTTAACTACAGCTTGTACAGTATATGACCTCATCAGTAGTGGACCTGAAGTTCTTTAAGGTACTATTTTAAACGCTATATGGTTATGACAAGCAACATGCTTCTGGTGGAGGAAACGGTCAGTGAACATTTAGGCCAAATTGCTTCCCCATGATTATCAACACCTTTTTCTACTCTCCAGCTTAATTATTTTGATTATTGTAGTCATGAGTTTAATGTCTGTTTTGGTGTTTTTTGTCTGATTTTGCTTTAGAAGTGTAAGGTCTCACTAGGAAACCATATAACACTTTTACTCCTTTCTACTTTTTTAAGGGAATTGTTTACTGATACACTGAAAGAAAGACATAATGTAGTCTGATTAACTGTATCCAGATGTAAGGAATTTTGTTACGTTACAGTACTTATTTATTACTCAAGATACGTTGTCACTGCTCTGATATGATTATTCCATTCTTTTCCATAACAACTTTTATATCAAAAAGTCTTTCTAAAAAAGAAGTGTGACTTCAATATTTTTAGGGGTAGTTCTTTTTATGACCAAGAAACAGATTTATGTCATGCAGCATTTTATTGACAACAGAAACTGCTCTGTAAATATTTCAAGATTTGTCAAGTACTGCTTTCTGTCTGCGGTAACAATTGCATAATACTGCACCAAACCACAACTGACTGATTCAGATAACCTGTTCCTGTAAGTGTTTCTATGGTTTACAGTCATATCAGAGACAAACTAGTGCATGGGGTTCCTTTTCTAAGCTTTAAACACAATAAGAGCCTTTATAACTGATTTTTATTTTAAATTAAAGGTACAATCTTTTAATGCATTTCCCTTAACCTATAATTCTAAAATTCTCACGTCGAAATGATATATTTTAGGCATTAATTTCAATAATCTTTATCTAATTTCCTATAAAATATGTAAACGATAGAATCTCATTAAATGAAAGCTGTTCATAGTTGTACACATAGTTTTAGGGCACCGTAATGCTGCTCAAGGTATGCATATGCGGTTACTGCTTCTTTTGTATGAGCAGCATAAGACGTTTTCATTGCAAATTACTAAATAAAACAAACACACTGTGGATATAACTAAGTTGAATGTATTTTTTTCTTTAAAAAAAAGAAAAGCGCTGATTTTCTTTGCTGCCGTAACAAGCTGGTATTGAAGACCCAAATTCAGCCAGACACAGAAAAGCATTTAACAGTTTATTTTTAATAAACCTGTAGCAGGTGAGCAGGAAAATTTGCGTGTCAGAAAATTGAACCAGTGATGACAGAGAGATCAGGTTAGCGCCAGAAAGGAGTCTCAGGGAATTCAAAGAACACCGCTAACCTCCTCTGAATCAGAGGACAGATTTGGATCCTGAATTTGGGTTCCTCTTTGGTGGTCTGGTCACTGGAGGTTTGCAGTAATGAGAGAGATCTCAAGGCCGTTTGAACCAAGGGAATCAAAGGGCAGGAGGAAGAATCAGGGTCAGAACCATAAGAGCAGAATCATACGCTTTAACTGAAGGCAGAGCTTCAATCCGTAACCAGCATGTCAGACCTTTCCTGGACTGTTTCACTAACCTCGGCTTGGATTCTCCTCATGGACACTGTTGCTCCCTCAGCCTCAGCTGGCGTCAGCTCATCTTCACTCAGGTTTCTGGAAACAGCCATGGCTGCAAACGATGGACTGAACTTTGAATCAAGTCAGTGACTTTTTCTCCAAGTCGTGATCAGCCCGGCATTCCTATCACTGACCTGTGTTCCCCATCTCTGCAGATTATCCGGCCAGCTGACGACCCAGCCACTGTTGTTGTTCATTAATAAATTCCTGTTGAAAATCATCCTGGTCTGTCTGTCTGAATATTGGGTCCTAGTTCCTGAGATCATTACATATTTGTCTGAATCAACTGAATTTGAATCAACGGTTTGCAGCAATGCAGCAACTCTTTCACCACTCGAGGACGATAAGTTGGCAGCAAACGTCAGTCACACAAATGTACATGCATTTCGGGTCACATGCTTATAGCACCGTTTATCCTCTCAAAACCCACCCAATCGCCGGTGTTTTTATAGCGGTTTCAACTAATAAGTCAGAATGCATGAAAATTGCTGGAGATCGGCCTGTTTTCCAGTGTGGTCCTGTTTCTCTGACTGACTGGCTGGATGTGCTCTCTTCGTCCTCTGACATGGGAGCTGGCTCGGAGCTCGTCTGCCTGGCTGTGTGTTTCCTGGACGGGGCCGCCTTTTACAGCTGCTTTTTGTATCTCTGCTTCTGTCTCCTTGAACCCCAGTCGGCCTCAGCAGATGGCCGCTCACACTGAGCCTGATTCTGCTGGAGGTTTCTTCCTGTTAAAAGGGAATTTTTCCTCTCCACTGTCGCTACAAGCATGCTTAGTGTGAAGGATTATTGAAGAGTCAATGAGTCGATGCAATCAGATGGTTTCCCTTAGATAGAAAACTTTGTATCAATTTGACTGTATGATCTGGTTGAACTGCCTTGAGATGACGTGTTGTGTCTATATAAATAAACTGAATTGAATTTAATTGAAAATTACAACGTTAAAATTTTTACCAATATAGACATGTTAGACATTGTTGAAAAGCTTAGATTCTCCACAATTCTACTGCCAAGTTCCTTTTATGGACACAGATAGCACCAACGCACAATTGACACAGATATAGCAGCATGTCAAAATGTAAACATTACAAAGCATCCACAACAACATACCTTGAAGGCGTCCAGAAGCCGTTTTATAAATCCAGTCTTCAATTGTTTATGCCCCATTCGTCAATAAGGGTCCACAGATTAAAAGTAATCGAAAATATTAACAATAAAATATTCCATGAAATGGCCATCTTGGTAATAAGACCTATTTCCTCATTTGTTTGCCTATGTTTGTTTGGAATTTTCTTTTCTTACCTACAAGACAAAAGTGTCCGCATCATTGTACGGTTTGATTTGAGTCAGGGACAGCCGATGAAGTCTCACAAGCGCTCCTTGCCGGTCAGCCAATGACACACCAAATAGAGCAATATTACGCCTGATAGAGTCCTGCTATTATTGGTTAGGACCACGTGGGCTACTGGGCATTGTAGCTAATGAAATAAGGTTTCAAACAAGGCTAGACATGGCTGGGTTGCATAAAGCAGGGCTGTGTTACCGGCTTGCGTAAGAGTGAAATACAATGCTGAGGCTGGATCAATGTGGGCAGTTCAAAGCTGAATACTTACAATGTCTGACGCGAAAAAACAAAAACACTACAGGTGCTAGGCTTCAGGTACTTAGAGATTCACTTCCAAACAGAAACCCCACATTCATATCTTCAGGTAACACAGAGTACATGTCAGACTTAATAATATTACTTTAGCCATAGTTTCAAGGTGTTGCTTTATTGTATATCTCGTACCATGTCTTTCGGTTGTGCTTTTCTTTTTTTTCATCTCATTACAGGTGATGAAGCAGACTGAAAATGTTTTTTCATTGTCTCCTTCCTATCTCCTCTTTCATCTTTTGTCCTTTTTTTTTCTTTTTCTTTTTCCTTTTTCTTTTTCTGTTTTTCTGCTCTACTTACATTGCAGTGTCCATATAAACTGTAAAACTCCCTGCATAATTATAATAAAGCAATTTATATGCATGAAACAATTGGAGCAGTATAGCAATTGGCATATCGCTACACTTGTGAAAGTAAAATCTGTTGGGCTCCTTTTGGCATCAAGACAATTATTCTTATTGCCACCTTGCCAGACAGGACACTGTAAAAAAAGAAAAAAAGAAAAAACAAAGCTCAGAAAAGGCACTGGGGCTTATTTTAGCTTGAAATAAGCTTTTATAGATTGTATATTATTTTAGGTTTCTAAATGTTACATTTTGTTATGTTCTGGAAAAAAAGTGGAAAATACTTGCTTTATAAAATACTTGCTTTATAAATGTTTTTTGGCCATCACAATGCTTTAGTGTAATTCTATAGGTTTGGCACCATCTGGCAGATTTGGACAGGTTTGGAGACGCTGGTGACACCAAAAGTTCAAAGCCCCACAGCTCTGGAACTATTGTAGAAAGAGGTCTGAAATATTCTGCATTTTGTTATGTTTGAGCTGATGCAGCTTAGGCTGTGTTTTACTCACCCAATTTTCATTTATATTTTCAGAAACTAGGAGATGAAAGCTTTCAAATGATTACCACACATGTAATGTGGGCTTACAGTTCCTCAGTTATTTACTTTTCTATTTGGGTATTCAAAATAGGTGAGGATTACTTAAAATTGGGTGGGTGTTAAGAGGACTATGCCGTTGTCCCAAAAACGTTGCTAGTCAGGAGCATAAACTACATATACTGATATACAGTCAGGTCCATAAATATTGGGACAGCAACACAATTCTAATCTTTTTGGCTCTATACACAACCACAATGGATTTGAAATGAAACAAACAAGATGTGCTTTATCTGCAGACTTTCAGCTTTAATTTAAGGGTATTTACATCCAAATCAGATGAACGGTGTAGGAATTACAACAGTGTGTATATGTGCCTGCCACTTTTTAAGGGACCAAAAGTAATGGGACAATCTGCTGCTCAGCTGTTCCATGGCCAGGTGTGTGTTATTCCCTCATTATCCCATTTACAAGGAGCAGATAAAAGGTCCAGAGTTCATTTCAAGTCTGCTATTTGCATTTGGAATCTGTTGCTGTCAACTCTCAATATGAGATCTAAAGAGCTGTCGCTACGGAAAACCACTGTGGTGGATGACCGAAGAATTCTTTCCCTGGTGAAGAAAACACCCTTCACAACAGTTGGCCAGATCAAGAACACTCTCCAGGAGGTAGGTGTATGTGTGTCAAAGTCAACAATCAAGAGAAGACTTCACCAGAGTGAATACAGAGGGTTTACCACAAGATATAAACCATTGGTGAGTCTCAAAACCGGAAGGCCAGATTAGAGTTTGATAAACAACATCTAAAAAAGCCTTCACAGTTCTGGAACAACATCCTTTGGACGGATGAGACCAAGATCAACTTGTACCAGAGTGATGGAAAGAGAAGAGTGTGGAGAAGGAAAGGAACTGCTCATGATCCAAAGCATACCACCTAATCAGTGAAGCATGGTGGTGGTAGGGCATGTATGGCTGCCAATGGAACGGGTTCTCTTGTATTTATTGATGATGTGACTGCTGACAAAAGCGGCAGGATGAATTCTGAAGTGTTTCGGGCAATATTATCCGCTCATATTCAGCCAAATGCTTCAGAACTCATTGGACGGCGCTTCACAGTGCAGATGGACAATGACCCAAAGCATACTGCGAAAGCAACCAAAGAGTTTTGTAAGGGAAAGAAGTGAAATGTTATGCAATGGCCAAGTCAATCACCTGACCTGAATCCAATTGAGCATGTATTTCATTTGCTGAAGACAAAACTGAAGGGAAAATGCCCCAAGAACAAGCAGGAACTGAAGACCGTTGCAGTATAGGCCTGGCAGAGCATCACCAGGGATGAAACCCAGCGTCTGGTGATGTCTATGCCTTCCAGACTTCAGGCTGTAATTGACTGCAAAGGAATTGTCACCAAGTATTAAAAAGTGAAAGTTTGATTTATGATTATTAATCTGTCCCATTACTTTTGGTCCCTTAAAAAGTGGCAGGCACATATACACACTGTTGTAATTCCTACACCGTTCATCTGATTTGGATGTAAATACCCTCAAATTAAAGCTGAAAGTCTGCAGATAACGCACATCTTGTTTGTTTCATTTCAAATCCATTGTGGTGGTGTATAGAGCCAAAAAGATTAGAATTGTGTTGATGTCCCAATATGTATGGACCTGACTGTATGTAGTTTATCCAGGGCTTTCTACTTTTTTACATAAAAAACTCAATTCATTAAGTTGTTGAGGACAAAGTTGCATAGTCTAAAAACATATATTTAGTGTAGCCAAGGGTATTCCCAGAATGACCATTTCTCATTCATTTAATGTATCAACAACTTTGAATATAAGGTGCTCAACGCCAATGGTTAGAGTAAGAAATAGCTAAGAAAAACTGGGAGAAGGTCATTCTGCCAGTTTAATTTCAAATATGACTGAGAGTTAGACATACTTTACTTTTATTTTATCCAAACAAAGTGTATACAAAACAACATTTTGTTACACACAGCTTACTGACAGTGAATGAGCAGCAGCTTAGCTGTGAAATTAATCTTTCCATTTATAAAGTGCAGCAGTGATCAAAGTGTAAAAAGTGTGGGAGAAATATGATGTGAAAGGCATTGATGTGGTAAGGTTCAGAGCAGTGAAAAATAAATAAATAGATATAGTGCAATTCAGTAAAAAACACTAAGTTGATTTTTTAGATTCACCATGTAGTGCAAGTATGATGTTATTAGTGTGATGCATTGGCTCGATTTGTAACTAAATTAGTCAGTCTGTTTTTCAACAGTACAGCAGTCTTATGGCAGTGGGGGAAAAGCTGTTACAGAACCTGCTTGGCCTGCATTGAATGCTGTGAAGCCTCTTTTCAGAGGGCAGCTGGGAGAACAGTCCATGGTGGGGGGGTGAGAGGGGTCACTAATAATGTTAGAGGCTTTAATGGAGGGAAGAGGAGCCCAGATGATCCTCTCTGCTGTTCTCACCACTCTTCTTGCCTTCTTCCAGTCTGAGGCGCTGCAGCCTCCACACCACACAGTGAGAAAGCTGGTCAGAACGCTCTCTATGGTGCTTCTGTTGAAGGTTGTGAGGATGGGTGGGGGCAGGTAGGCTCTCCTTAACCTCTGCAGGAAGTACAAGTGCTTATTTGCCCTTTTGACCAGTGAGGAAATACGCTACAATTTTTGGTATCCATCCTTTCCCACTTATATTGTCAGGGTCGCAGTGGTTTATTGGTGAAACACAGGGTATACCCTACACAGAAACACACACACACTCACACCAAAGGACGATTTAGAGAAGCCAATTGACCTAACAGTCGTGTTTTTGGACTCTGAGAAGGAAGCTGGTGTATCCAGAGGGAATCCACACATCTACAGGGAGAAGATCTAAACTGTAGGCAGAAAAACCTTGGGCAAGGAATTAAACCCTGGATTTCATGTTTGTATTTTGAAAAACAGGTTTGTGTTAGTACATAAACCTGCCCTAACAAAGCACTAACCATTCAGTCTATTAGCTGGGTTTTATTCATGTACGTAGGTTGGATGGCAATTTCTATCAGGATTTGTTTGTGGAAGTTTGACCCAAAGCAGAAGCAGGAAGGCAGAGGTGAAATGTAAGTGGATTTAATGATGAATAACTGTAAAAACAAAGTCCAAACAAACAGGCAACCAGGAATCCTAAATGAAAACAAAGTCCAAAACCAACAAGAAACCACGAGTCCAAAAATTCAAAAATCAAAACATGACAATGAGTAAAAATGAACCAGAAACTAAGGAGACATCAGGGGAATCACTACTCAAAGGAGGAAGGCCCAGAGAGACGAAGTTGGAGCATGTTAGATGAAGTTTGACGAGGACCCAGAAAAGAGGAACTGAAGAGAGGGGGCTTTTAAAGGAGACAGAGACAAAGAGAGGGCTAATGAGAAGATTCGAAACAGGTAAGGACAGAGCAGAAACAAAACAGGAGCTAGGGAGAAAGGAGAACACAAGAGGGCAGCAGAGGGCAACAAATGAAAAAACCTGGAACACTGACAATAACGACGTAGAAAATACAACAAAATAATAATTAAACCGGTAAGACTCTAAAACAAGGAGAAAAGTAAAACCAAACACTCAAAAGAAAACATAACAGAGCCAAGACTGAAACAATAGCTAAGTATTAACTAGAGAACACAGAAAAATACAATTAAAACCACTAACACTATAAAACAAGGAGCAAAGCAAAACTGAACACTAAAAAGAAAATATAACAGAACCAAGACTAGGACAGTAACTGAGAAAAAAAATACAAGAACACAATAAACTAAGAATTAAACCATAAAAACTAGGAAACAAGTAGAAAAGCAAAACTGGATACTCAAAAGACAAACATGACAGAAAACAGAAACCTAACAGCTTCAAGCAGCTCAACCTTCACCTATTCAATGATGTGGCCCCTGGTGAAGCAGTGGTTAAATCCCCATGGGGCATGCGGACAGCGGACATTAAAGTGCTCATTCTGAATGTGGTCTTGGGTTTGACAGAATATCTTTGATCCATGTGGCATCGCGGCCAAACAGACAAACACAACAAACAGGTTTGTTTTATGTAACTTGATGGGAATTAAGGTAAAGCTGGAAATTCAGATCTTTGTATGGAATAGGATATCAGTACATTTTGTAATCAGACATATTTCAAAGGCGAGATATTCTTAGAATAATATTTAACTTTATTGTCATTACAATCACAAGTACAAAGCAACGAAATACACCCTCTGCATTTAACCCAACTGTTAGGTTTATTCAATGATGATTATAAAATTAATGTGTTCATATGAAACATTGTTGAAATTAGATGCTTCACACTGCCTTGTGATTCAGTCAAGAGGAGAGCGTCCTGTCTTATGACCTGATCAACTGTCCTGTCAGAACAATACTCTGTTTGTAACCATGTGTTATGTTCTGTTAATAAAGCGCTCTGCAGAGGAGGTCCGGGGAGAGACAGAGTGTTTGAGTCTTGGGTGCAACTGTCTCTCCTCCTGCAGAAGCTGTATGAAAATCTCTTACTGTGTATTTCAGTTCTTCTTTTACAAACCTACATTTTTGAACCCAACACCAACCTTTAGGGGGGCAGTTTTCTGCCATTGTGCGGCGCTCGGTAAGCAGGGGAGCCTTCTTCTTTGATGTTGAGGATAAAGAGTGGAAGTTCAAACTTGCCAGTAAGTCTGCAATCTCAATCCACAGGTTCCTGCCTACTGTTCCTAAATGGTGTGATTTGCAATCAGTTGGTGTATTCTAGGTGACGAGGATCTAAACGACACGTCGGTCTCACCATGTGCTGATGTTTTATAACCTGTTGCGATATCAGAGCTGCAATATATGCGGGGAGATGTAGTTACAATCTGGTTATTTGCAGTCAGCTCCAACAGGACAGCACTAAACATTGTGTTCAACGATTTTCAACATAATGAAAAAGGAGGGTCACTTTAGCCTTACCAAAGGTGAAATCACATGCTAACATGTTTTTAGACAGAACAAAGCCAGTTCTTAATGGGACCAAAGAAGATGTCATGATCTGGCCTGTTTGCTCTCCCTTAATTAGTAATTCCTTTCACCTGCCGTTTTCCCTCCCTGCCTCAGTTATAATTTATTTTTCTCACCTGTTTCCTCGGGTTTAAATCCAGTTCAGCCTGAGCATTCAGTGCCAGATCATTACTTGTCTTTCTGTTAGCCTGTCTGTTAGTTTTATTTCCTTGGTTCATGTCCTGGATCCTAGCAGCCAGTGGAAAGAGGGTTTTTGTGTTTGTCTCGTCTCCTGATTGTCCACTGTTCCTTCCTGTGAAGTCCTCTGGGTTTTGGCTCATTATGTGGGGAGGTTCAGTTTTTATCCAGTAAGCCTGGCTCCAGGGAGGAGACCAGTTTAAAGTCCTGCTTCAAATTCCGGTGCTACGTCCTGTCTCGGCTCCCCTTTTCCACTATGCCTGCCTGTCTGCAACTGATCCTGTCTGCTCCTGTGCATGATCACCTGGTCATGCTTCTGGTCCCAGTCAGACTCTGAACCCTCCTGGGAGCCTGTGGATGCCTGGAAGTCTGGATCCTGCCACCTATTTCTGTTCCTGCCTGATCTGGATCCTGCCTGTTGTGTCTGTTCCTGTCTTTTCTGGATCCCTGACCAGGATCAGCTTCCAGCATGACCTCTGGGACTGCAGCACTGGGGACATTCTTGGTCTGGACTGTTAAACCAGGTAAATGACCAACGCAGATAATCTTCTATAAGTTGATCGTGGTCACTTACCTGTGTTTCTCCCCTAGAGTGTCTGAGATTGGGCGGTGCCCCGCCCCCCCCCCCCCCCCCCCCCCGCCTGCAGTGTCCGCGAGCCACAGCTTCACTTTTGTTTTGTTTTATTTGATAAACGTTTTGAACTTTCCTACTGACTGTCTCTCCCTGAATACTGGGTCCATCTGTCCTCGGTTCATGACAGAAGACTGGTATCTTTAGGAACAAAAAAAGGAGTTTAGTAAACTCCGGTTAGTTTTGTCACAAGTCGGATGATAAGCTGCAGCTGGTATCCAAGGCTGACCAGAATAATTGCCAGAGTTGTGATATGAACCAAATTATTCTCATACAAATGAGTAGGATGTTCTCATACATTAAATGCATCTTTGCAACACCATATCATTAAAGCTATTTGCTTTATGAATGGATGATTGAGACAAAGCAGACAATACTTCCCTACGATCTACGTTAATGTTTTCACAAGTAGGTGTGGTTCGTTGTTGTTGCATCAGGAGAATTATATAAGTAGGAAAAAGTTTCAGACTCTTCTTCAATGATTTTCATGGTAGAAAAAGCTGCCACTGGCTCAAAATGAACTAGTTATTAAATGAAATCTGAAATTTTACATGAACATTTTTATTACTCGTGTAATTCAAGCTCCTAAGGCAATCATTCAGCTTTTCACTATATCTTCTTGATTTAATGTGTCTCACCGCCAGAGGAGGATTGCTGAAGCATTTCACCAAAATTTACTTTTCTCTAAAGTGAAGGACATAGATCTTACCTTTCTCATCACTGCAGCAGGCCTTTCTTCATGCCTGCCTTCCGCTCTATAATTTGTTATCTGGACTTCCACAGTGAGTCTTGCATGCTAATCACATTATGAGTGCAGTTTTTGGGGGGATGGAGGACAGTGTTGTACATCAGTGTTTGCTGTCAGCAGATGACCAGCAGCGGAAATGAAAGACAAAAGCCAAGGGAGATCACATAAGGCTTCAGGGCTAAACTAATCAGATGACTGTTCAGTTGGGGATTCACTAATTTGCTAATTGGTCATTCTGTCTTTCCTCTCACGACACAGCCTGGACGGTTCTGATTAGATTGTTTTCACTAATGTCTTGTTTTGAAGCCATAGTTTGCTTGTTTCCCGTGCCTTAAAGAAATGATTTATCCTGATCATTTCAAATGTTATCAAAGCTAAGCAACACTATTCATTTTAACTTCTCATAAATGGAAGGATTAAAGGTGCCTATTAAACATAACAAATTTCAATACATCTTTCAAAGAAAATTCTTCCACTTCTTTAAAGTGTATTGCTAAAAAAGGATATTTACCTAAAAACATGAGCGTTTGTTGAATTTCTATCTCACTGCAGTGACCACTGTATTACCCTACAAATTGGCCATGTTAACAATATCTGCTCATTTTACACATGACACATTCCTCATGATCAGGCATCATCAAAGTCGGTCCTCCTGCAGGTTTTAGAGGTTTCCCTGCTCCAGCACAGCTGATTCTGATGATTGTAGTTCAGCAAAAGCCTGTTAATCAGTTATCAATGTAAATCAGATGTGCTGGAGCAGGGAAACCTCTAAAACCTGCAGGACAGCATCCCTCGAGGACCGACTTTGGGGATGCCTGATCATGATACTGAAAGCTCACATCTTCTTAATTTTTTTTTAATGGAAATTAACACATAGTTCCTGTATTCATGCTTTCTGTAAAGGCAGCTGCAAAAGAAATAAATAAGTAAAAATAACAAAATAAAACACTTCAACATTCCAGGTCTCATAAAGCGGTTCACTGCCAGTCACGGAAATATCAAAATGAAATTGTTATCTATGATCATTTGTTCTCATGGTTCTACACAACTAATTTGAAGGAGCATAATAATTACAAATAATCAAAAATATTCAATATAAACCCAAAGAATTTTTGTCCTTGATTCTGCTCATGGACATTATCAACTGTGTTTATAACGTATGCCACTGAATGGAAGTCCTTCAGTCTTGGGGGGGGTTATGCTACAGTCACACTTTAAGCAGCAGGAGCTGTTTAATTTTTGATGCTTGTACAAGTTTAGTTCTGATGCGCAGCTGAAGCATCTGTGCTGCTCTAGCTGCATGGTGGAAAAGTGGGTCTGATGCTTGTTGGGCGGAGCTACCCTATCCTTTCTTTGCCTGGAACAATTGCAGCTATATTTGCTGTGATCAGTGCATAAAAAGCAGTTTAAAATCCTTTTTATTGAGATAGTGTTGGGATCCTGAGGCTTGCCCACCAGAGGGCGCCGAGGATCCCTTCATAGGGGTTTTTTGTGTTACTGTTGGGATCTGGGGTTCTGTCTACCTTTCTCCACCAGGGGGCGTATTGGATCTCCTGAGGCTGGAGCTGACTCCACCAGCTGTTCCTCATCTGCTCATCAGGAGACCAGTATTTAAGCAGGCTGAGAACCTCACTCCAGTGCCAGAGTGTTAGTTAGTCACGATACAGCAAACCCTGAGCCAACCTGCCTGTCTAGTCTCCAGACTACGAAACCTGAACCTGAACCTGATCCTTTTGTGTTTTCTGCTTCCCAGGTTGAACCTGCCAGAAACCAGAAATCTCCTAAAGAGTTTCTCTGTTGGAAATCAGTCTGTCTGATCTCAGTAGAACCCTGGAGAACCAAACCTGTCAAGGATCTGCCAGCCTGCCCCCAGAAGAATCTGGAAGGGAAACTGAAGCTGAAACCAGGTGATCAACAAGCCCTAACCAAACTCAGCCTCCACCAAGCCTCAGCCTGCCGTCAGGCTCTGGACCCCCCTGGTTCCCCCCTTTGCCACTCAGCTCAAAACTCCAGAACAGTAACCCAGTCGTGACCAGCTCTGGACCTGATTACCCCCTGACCTGTTTTTGTTCTCATTAATTATTAAACCTTTGAGCTTTCCCTGCCTCCTGGTTGTGTTTCTGCATATAGGCCTGAATCCGAAACCCATCATGACAGATAGTCCACCTGAACTATTCATTTAAAGCTAGAGTGTGTAGTAATTACAGGGATTTACTGACAGACATCTTATATATTATAGGTAATGATGTTATTTATTATCATCTAAAACTGCAATACTCAATATTTTTGTTTGTATTGCCACAGAAACTATTTATAATTACATTGGAGTGGGTCATGAATTTATTGAAACAGGCATATTTGCTCTATGGCAGTGCAGCGCTAAAACACTAGTGACTGTAGAGATTACCCTGATGCTCAAATGTGAGAGGTTAGGCCAATATAAAAGCTATATCCTAAAAAGACTAATAAAACACCTAAAATTATATATGTACATTACACTTGCATCGGATGTTACAACAGGAAACTTTCTCTTGTTCTTGGTCCATGTTTTCTTTGATTGAGTGTAGAAAACAGAAGGATGAATGTCCGGGACAAATAAGGAAAGAGGAGACAGTGTTCTGGAACTCAAGCTGCAGTGAAGAAGTCACTGCGATAACACAAGAGGGCACCTGAACCGGGCCATGGTGGACAGCTGTGTCCGCCCCTGGAGCTAGGGAACTACAGCGATAGAGGCGAAAGCTCGGCGGTGTCCTGTCAGATGAGCATACCTCGTCAGACCAGTATGTCATTATCGATTTAAGGAATCTGACCCACATGCAGAGAAACCACTCAGAGAACACGGGGAAAAGTTTAACTGGTTTATTTGATGTCATGTACACAGGAGAGGGATCTGGAACTCAGCGGACTGGTGAACTGGAACTGGAAAGTCTGAAGGGGAGATCACAGAGATCAGTTCAGGGACTGTAGGAAATTTGACGGCGGGTTGAATAATGCTGGAGAGGGAATCACGTTTGAGGGGGCTCTTGTCAATCCTTGAATCCAGTCAGTGTGGGGGTAATCCTGAGAAGGAGGGAACTTGTTGGAGAGCGGACAGGTAGATATTTGTTGGACCCAGAGGAGTTATGGAGTGGACTGTCACTTGAATTTCCGACGGGAACTTGAACGGCTCATGTGGAGGTTTTCCCCTGCTCAGTGTATTTTTAGTAATTCCTTCCAGGGGGAGAAGGTCCAGGCATTCATTTTTCACAGGAAGGCTTCCTGTCGAAGTGCAAAGACAAAAAAACCTCAATAAACTCAGAGAAACACTACCTGTCACTACCTCACAGCCCACTGCTCAAATACTCCTCCAGTAATGAACAAACGAGCCGCAGGTGTGCGGGGACGCCCAACAAGGACAGGGCACCCCCTGGTGGTGGAGAGAGAAGAAACACACAAACCTGATTCCTAACACAGTACACACAGTCAATACATGTTTATCCCTTACATTTGGTACGAAAAAGAAACTTTTTTTTTGTTTGTTTTTACGGCACTAGTGGCTCGTTTTTAATAGACAGTAGGCTGACAGGAGAGGGGGGGTATGAGAGAGGGGGAGAGACATGCGGGAAAGGACGACAGGCCGGATTTGAACCCGGTTCACCGCGTCAAGGACTAAGGCCTCCATACATGGGTTGTGTGCGCTTAATGCTGCGCTATCCACCCCTGGTCAGACCCAGTGAAATGCTGGAGTCAGAGCAAAAACATATGCTAGAGGGGGCCACTCCAGTGGCTGGGAGTTGGAGGGAATTTCGCTGGGAGTTGGAAGGAAGTGGGCTGCTATAAGGCTGGCGTTTGAATGGGACGGGCCTTTTTTGAATGGCTGCTACTGTATAGAGGCTACGAAGGATAAAAGCCGGACGGCGGTGGATCAGATATGTTTGGTTGGCAAACAGACAGCTGACGGTGGGGGAGAGCGATCCCACACTTCATCTCACCGGAGACTCTGAGTTTTCGGTTTCACAACGGTTGGTGTAATTTAGCTAAATAAGCTGAGTAGGTCCACTAGGAGTCAAGGAGTCAAGCGCATGGCATCTTCAGTTGAGCCCTGATTAAACTGGATCAAAAAGATTTTAATGCTAAATTCTGAAATGGTAAGAGTAGCTTTATTTTATTACTGCACTTAAGTAGATTGTTTAAGTATCTTTGCCTTAGTTCAGTAATTTGTTTTATTTGGGGGGCAAGCCTATAACTTTCATTACATTCAATTTCAAATTCATATATTGTTCTTTCCACTTCACTACTTTTTTAGGAAACTAGTTCTTACTTGTTCCTTTTGTCTCAGCTTAGCTTTGTAATCTGCTGTTGCTGTTTTTCTTTCTTGAAGACATGCAGAACTCTCAAAGTAGAGTTGTAGATTATTTGTGGTAACAGATTCAACCATGTACCTATATTCTATAGTGAAAGTGTGAGAATCAAGTTACCCATATTTTCTTTTTCGCTTGGTTTTTAAATAAAAAAATTATCAAATTAGCTTTCCTAATTTTTTGCAGCACCTCTGGTAGTACACCTTTGATGCTGTATGTTTGTATAATGTTGCATACAAATTAAGGAACAAAGTTATTTATACATTTAAAACTTAAACATTAAATAGGGAAACCCTTATTAATTACCCTAATTACTTCTTGCTTAAAAGTATGGTTGTCATGAAACAGGACAGATGGACCCAGTATTCAGGGTGAGACAGACAGTGGGAGAATTCAAAATGTTTATTAAAATAAACATAACGAATCACAGCGGCTGCAGGGGGGAGGGGAGCAACCCACCACCGGCGCTCTGGTTTAACAGTTCAGTGCATCCTCTCTGAGGAAGACAATCCAGCCAATGGACTGCTAAACGAGCGCAGAGCCACCCAGAGAGTGTCCCCGACGCAGCAACCTCAGTGAGCAGGTAGGAATCCGATCCAGGTCAGGGAAACAGACCAGACAGGAAAAGTTCTAGAATCCAGGTGTCAGCAGCCCAGTCATAGGTTCCAATCCACCAGGAACAGACTGATCCAGGGTTCCAGGAATCCACAGAGCGTGAAGGCAGGTTCAGAGTTCCATGCGTTCCATGAGCTCAGACAGAAACGCACAGATGCAGAGAGGCAGGCTCAGTGGTTGAGGGACAGAGACAAGACATGGTACCAGGAATATTTGCAGGAACTTCAAACTGGTCTCCAACTAGGCCTGGCTTATGGGACTTAGACCGAACTTCCCTGCATTCTGAGCCAAAACCCTGAGGGCTCCACAGAGAAGAGCCGGGAAACGATCAGAAGACAAGAGACAAACACGAAACCCTCTCAATCCACTGGCCTCCAGAGATGGGAACATGAACCAGGGATTAAACTAAACCTAACTAGAAAAACAAACAGGAATCAAACAATGATTTGGCCCCGATAGCTCGGCTGAGCGAAATATAAAGCAATAGACGCAGGTGAATAATCTGAGCACTGATTAAGAACTGGGCAGAGTTAGGCATGTGAATGAAGTAAATAATCAAGGTCAGCTATCAGGGTAGATCATGACTATAGTAGAGGATTTTCATTGATTTTTGAAAAGATCCACCCGCTCGACTTTTAAAAAAAGAATTGCACATGCACAACCCTGTACATGCTGTCGAGAGGGAACGCCTATTGAACGCGTGCACAAGCCCATTTCTCCTTGTGCATGCTCTGCTTAAAAGTTGCTGTTTGCAGATCTCATATAAGCTTATCTTCAAAAAGAAGAGTTGATATTGTCCACAATGTTAGACTCACCACCGTGTTATGCAGAGAAAAACCTGCTTGCCAAGAATTACCTCCCCTCCCACACAGTGATGAGAAAATGGATTGAAATATGAACGAAAAGGGATCTTTTAAATATATTCTTAACATTTTCATATTTCTCATTCACAGATGCCCTAAAATTGAGAGTTTTAGTGGCAGAATTTGAGTGGTATACTTTTCAGGTCAAGTTGATACTTTGGAAACCTTGTGTTTATTGAAATCGTGCTATATAAATAAGGTGGATTGAATTGGATTGGATTAACTTTAACTTTGACCAGAGTGTTTTCAAACTGCAGTCTCTATACTTCTACTTAAGTAACAAATATGTGAACTTTTGACACCACTGGAGAAGCATAAGTGATAATAATGCCAGGAGCAGAGATTAATGTAAACAAACATTTTACTTTGCTAAAATCATGAAAAAAACAAATTTTTACAAAGGTTCTGTTAAAGAAAAAGGAAAGCAACAAATGTGGTCCAAGACCTGACATGGCTTCTAGGTTTGCCGTCAAATTTAGATGATTACATTGAGAAATGTTCTGAGTATATAACACCATATGGCAGGGGTGCTCAAGTACCGTCCTCAAATGATAAATGGTAAATGGCATGTACTTATATTGCGCCTTTTTTCAAGTCAGGAGACTTGACCAAAGCGCTTTACACCACATGCATTCACCCATTCACACACACACTCACACACTGATCTGAGCTACTCACCAGCAACCTTTTGATGCACCCCATTTTTAACACACCTGAATCAAATCTGCGTCTTGCTATGCAGAAACGGCAAGAAAAACAACAACCATGGCAGATAATGATGTGGAGAGCAGTATTTATGTTTAAACATATTGAAAAGAATGAATTTTTATGGTTGGAAAAGACCGCTAGATGCACGCCGGCACTACCATCAATGTTTACTTCCGTAAACATGGAGCACGCTGGCCTGTGACGTCATCACGTCCTCTACTGCGCATGAGGGACACTTGCGTTGTATGAATGCAGTTCACACAGGAGATCACATACAAGTCGCATATATTTGGAAATGCGAACGGCAACGCAAAAAAAATTGGATTTCACCAAAAAAAATGTAATTGAGCATCAAGGCCTGCAGTGTGAACGTAGCCTAAAAGTTATAGGATGGTAGCTCTTGACCTGGCTTCAGCATCCCTGCCTTATGAGAACTCTACTGTGGAAGACTGTGCATGTATGAAAAAAACATTGGGTTACTGTGCAATTTGACAAAAATTTCAGCAAGCCTGTTTAATCAGTAAAACTGGTCTGTTGATCTTTCTCAAAGCCTAGAGTTCATTAAATGAGAGCGTCTGAGGAGCTGAACTCTGTAGAACCCTCCCATTCATCTTCCTGTTGACGTTAAACAAACACAGCCAGCTTCACTTCAGTTTTTGGCTGAGTCATTTGCCCTGAGCGAACTGATCATTACAGGCGGTAAATCAGCTGCACATACATTCAAACAAGAAGAGAGCTCCAATTTACCAAGTGTCACAGTGACAGTGAGCAGAATCTCTGCTAGGATCCAACTGAGCAGAGATGAAACCATCAACACACCAGCATTCATCTTAATATTAGCCTGTTCAGAAGATACAAAGGTATGCAAACGGTAAGCTGAAATTCATTTATTGATTTATTTGGCACAAGAAACTGATGTGGCCTAACCACGCCCCACTGCTCCTCAACAGCTCAGCTGTAGACGTGGTCAGCAGCACCAAATTCCTGGGGGTGCAAATCACAGACACCCTCACCTGGACTGGAAACACCATCTCACTGGTTGAAAGGGCAAAGAAGCACTTGGACTTCCCGCAGATGAGGAGAGCCCACCTGCCCCCCTGCAAACTGAGGGTTTGTGGGGAGGCCGTACAGGAACTTGAAGGTCACACACAATACTTAGCCCTTATTTTGACCTGTTTTATGGACAAAGTTGGATCAGCCTGTGGTGTGTTTTCCAACTTTAATTTGGGTCGTGACTCCACATTCAGACCTCCGTTGGTTAATAAGTTTGATTTCCATTGATGAATTTTGTGTGATTTGGTTGTCAGCACCATTTGCTTTGTACAGAACAGAATTCAATCAGAGTATTTAATTCAGATATAGGATGTGTCTTTGAGTCTTGCCTTTATTTGCCTTTACAGAAATCGGCATCACAGCTGGGTTTAGGACTTAAAACTAATGGTCGTGTTTAGAGCTTAACATGGAAATGATATAAAATCAGTTGCCTTGGCTGTAATCTTGCAATAGTTGCTGTCTAGCACTGAATCTGTAGAGAAAAAATTACATAGGTAAGCCCAACCTGTTGGGGGGGTATTAAGTAAGCAGCTGCTGTAGCCATATTCAAAAGGTTTTGTTTGTGTAGTAACATTAGGTATTTTGCTTCACCACAGGTGGAAGCCAACATCATAGTTGGACTAAAATAAACATAATTTATTTACTTTGCAACACGACATGGTGCTTGCTGCTGTCATAAAATGACATGGTGGTCTTGTAGTAAACTGTCAAGTAGTAAACAACAATATAGAATCACCAGTGCAGTGAACAATATTGTGACAGTTCATAGTTAAAAAGAACTAGCTCAAAGTTCAGTTCACACAGATAAAAATGAATTAACTCATGTTCATAGTTCACTTTTTCAAAAAGTAGCTAAGTTTACAAACCTATAAATGAACTACTTGGTAAATTAATTCACAATCTTCCACAAGAGAACCTTGTATTTCATCATTTAAATCTGTGATCATAATATTGTCATGATTTTACTAAAAATCAGACCCAAATGCAGAAGACCAAACAGGGAGACCAGGAAAAGGGTTTCACAGGTTTATTAGGAGATTGTGAAGAATCCAGTGTTGCTCTGAACACTGCTCAACCGGAACTGAAAGGTGAGGAGCAGACTCTGCGGTTAGTTCAGGCTCGGTGGGAAATTAGATTCTTGAAGAGGAACTTGAAGAGGAGGTATAATTTGCTGACTCACATTTCCAGAGAAGTTGTTGACTCTTTGACTCTAGTCTGTGTGCTGTTGTTCCAGTGTTTGTCTGATTCGGTGGAGGGCGGAACATGGTTTACTCAGAATGCGGTTGTTTGTAGGTGAACGGAGAAGCTGACTGCCACTCAGATTTCCTGCAGTACTTGAACAGGTCCTAGTGGAGATGAATCCCTTGCTCAGTGTGAAGCTCAAATGATCTCTTGGGGAAAAGTAGATTCAAACCTCCAGTTTAAATCCTTAGCTCAGTTTGAAGCTCAGATGATCCTTCCAGGGAGAGAAGGTCCGAAACATCCAGTTTGCAGGATGACTTCCTGCCGAGAGGCAAAGACAAAAACAAGATTTAGACTCAGGTTGACAAGAACTCAGTTTGACTCAGCAAAACTCAGCTTGGCTAGAGTACCCAAAACTTGCAAACACTCTGGCGTTGCGGTAGTTTTGGTCAGCAGCTTCAGAGCGCTCCGTTAACGAGGTTATCTTCTGCAGGTGTGTGAAGAGGCAGACCAGAACCAGGTGCCTCCTGGTTGAGGAAGGAAGACAAGCACAGAAACACAAACACACAGACAAGAATCCTGACAAATATATAGGAAGAGATGGAAAATACTCTATTCATTCAAGGTATACTGGATGTGCTGTGAAGCCTTCATTTAACCAAATTACACAGAGGTTCAGAAACATACAGGAACATTCAGGTTCTGTTGAAAAATCTGGATCAAAAATGAGGGTTTTTTTTCTGTCCGAGTCTTCCTTTGTTACTTCATCAAACTGTGCCAAGGTTACTTTCTGTTAATGGTGAGTTTTTACTGGAGTTTTAATACAGCGTGAAAATGTATGATTGAAATTAACTAACTTTGTAAAATGAGAGGACATGTTGGGGATTATTGCTATAGAAATAAACCGACTGAACCGACTTGCAACTTCTCTGCAAGATTGACCACAGGCATAATCGGTCCATTTGTCTTCCTCTTCTAATCCTTTATGAGGTGGCATGCTCTCAGTGATTGCTCAGAAAGCATGAAACAGCTAAGCTCTTAAACAAATCATAGTGTTCTGCTTCAGAAAAATCTGTTTATGTTACCAAGAATAGATGCAGTAATAACAATGTAATGCAAATCGGGTGATGTTTAGAGAACTCTTAAGCATCTCTAATGCCTTCAGTTACGTAAAACCACAGGGGAAGCAGGCCCAAGGATGAAAGGTTGAGGAAATGAAAACATTCCAGTTTGTCCCAGATATGGCTGTTTTCCATTGCTATCAATAGCACTCACTTTGGGAACCTCCACATCACATTAGCCAAATTGCTTAGCAATTTTATCTCTGTGACAATTCTCCATCAAAAAGAATGGTTCCATTAGCAAACGTTTAAAAAATATACATAAAATAAACTGAGGTCCCCTGGTTCAAAACTCATTTCCTGAGGACTGTCCCACATTTTTGACCAGGCGCAGAGCAAGAAAGGCAGATTTCCCAGCAAATCTGTCATGCCTGTTATGTATTTTGATACACACACACACACACATACTTGCATAAAGTATTGGTAATGCATAACAAATTAATGAGCAACAGCAGAAATACATAATAAAACCCTTGAAATTATGTTCTAAAGATCAAAAGGAAGGGTGGGGCTTAAAAAGAACAATTTCAGTACTTTGATCATGTCATTAGTTTAACAGTTATGGGCTTAGCATTAAACCATTTATAACAGCTAGTACACCTGCTAATCATCTGGTCTTGCTGCTGGATATTAAAGGGGCTCCAGGTGGACTACCCTTTGCCTTAAAATCCATCTTTATACTTTTACATTTAGAAATTTGAAGTATGTTCTCAGGTTTTATCTTTTATGTTACTCTTGTTTCCAGGTTATAATATTACTTCTGCCTTGAACACCAAGTTCACTCCATGCTTTCAAGAACTCTGCCTGCTGGAAATGTCTAGCTCCTACTATTCCAAGCCAAATGCTTTTCTACCTGGGGGAGACTGCTATCACTCTCCACTCTGGATTCCTTCCTGTATTAAACTTCCTCTATCCAGCACATATGTTCCTCAGCTCATATTATTAAAACAACCTATTATCAGGACTTAGAACTGTGGACACAGATCTTCAAGCAGACAGACAGATGGTATTCGCAAAAGCGTATATTGATTAAAAGTTGATTCTGCGACTCAGCAGGTAGAGCGGAAAAGGCTGGAATGTCTGTAGAGGGAAAAACCACATGTGAGTCACTAACCTGGTTTTAAAATTCAGTCTGTGCCAAGATCAAGGAGTGGAATACAGCCAGATGACTTCCAACTTGTTCACCAATGAGGGAAGAAGGGAGCGGGAGATCGACAGGCGGATTGGTGCAGCGTCTGCCGTGAAGCGGGCGCTGTACTGGTCCGTCATGACTCTGGGTCATGACCGAAAGATCGCAGATACAAGCGGCCGAAATGGGTTTCCTCCGTAGGGTGGCTTAGAGATAGGGTGAGAAGCTCGGTCGTCCGGGAGGGACTCGGAGTAGAGCCGCTGCTCCTCCACACTTCGAGAGGAGCCAGTTGAGGTGGCTCGAGCATCTGGTTAGGATGCCTCCTGGACGCCTCCCTGGTGAGGTGGTCCGGGCACATCCCACCGGGGGGAGGCCCCGGGGAAGACCCAGGACACGCTGGAGAGACTATGTTTCTCGGCTGGCCTGGGAATGCCTTGGGGTTCCTCCTGAGTGGCTAGAAGAAGTGGCTGCAGAGAGGGAAGTCTGGGACTCCCTTCTTAGGCTGCTGCCCCCACGACCCGACCCCGGATAAGCGAAGGAAGATGGATGGATGGATGGATGGACTTCCAACAGCATGCAGCGAAGTCGCCCGGAGAGTTCTTGGAGTCGAAGCCAAGAAGGCTGCTGAACTGGCTGATGAGCAGAAGCAAGCAGACAAGGGAAGGCAGGAGTTTCCAGAAGGCACAGCTAAAGCCAGTGTAAACAGATGTAAACAGGAGTCCAGGCCAGAAGATCAGAGATCCAAAGAGGTCCCGAAAGTAAATCCAAGACGAGGTCAGGAGACAGATCCAGGGTCATAAGAAGGTAGATACCAGCAGGGATCCGAAGACAGGTCAGGCATACAGATCAGAATGGGAACAAGCAGCCTCCGAGGTTTAAAGTGCAGAACTATTCAGGATCATGCAGAGCAACAAACAGTGTACGCTACAGAACTCTTACAGAAGGGTTGAATAATCTGGCCCTGATGACTGGTAACAAGCAGCTTTTAGACCCCCTTCTCACCAGGATGATCCCAATGGAATGCCCAAATCAAGCTTTTGTCCAAAATAAATCTGGTAGGTACCCAGCACCTCTCCTCAGGTCCATAACCTTCCCAGCCCACAAAGTGTCATAGTCGATAGCCTTTTCTAGAGCAACATGACACCTAGGCACAGTGAGAAAAGTAAGGGGATGTATTGCTGCTGTGGCAACCCAGTGCAGAAACATTGTCTGGCTCTAACAGTCGTTACTATTAACACCACGTAGCATCACGGGGCCTACATCATGGCTGATGAGCTCACAGCCCAGTCACATGGAAAAAACAGCAGGCCTAAATATGAAATATTCTCCACATATCAGTCTTCAATCCATTTAACCTGGCTTTCTCAAATCATGTTGCACAAAGAAAAAAACCTTTGGACAACCCAAGTGGTGAATAATAGTCCCAGTGATATAAAACTTATATGTTAAGAAGCCTACATTGAGTATTCTCTCTGCTTTTGCGCAGCAAACATGCTGTTTCTCTAGCATTGTTTGATGCCTTTGTTAGAATGCAACACCAGCCTCAAGCAGCAGGCAGAGCAGAGAGGAAGGAATGATGAAACCAAGGCTAAAAATAGCTGCCTCCCAGGATCTCCCTGTAAATACTGAGAGCTGGCGACCAGCAGCACTGGCCTGTTTATGTCTGTATGTCTATGTGTGTGTACTTGCACATGCAGCTGAATGAGTACATAATTGTTATATTTAACTAGTAAAGCGAGGACATTTTTTTTTTTGTTTCTTATTTTCCAGTTATGCCATAGGAAGTGTATAGAATGACTTCCAAAACAATGGAAGTCAATGTAAGATGTGTTTGTTTGAGCTACAGCTGGGGGCAGTGTATTGTCAAATATCCCCCATTGTGGGGACGTACACGTCTAAAGTGGTCCAAATGGGGACATTAAACTGGTCCCCAAATGGTGAAGTTTTCTTCTTTGCGTTGGGGTAGGGTTAGGTTGGGATTAAGGTTTGTGTTGGTAATAGTTAGGGATAGGTTAAGGTTCTGGGTTAGGCAATATCATTTGTATGTATGTCAATGAAATGTCCCCGAAAGTCATGCAAACAAAGGCTGTGTGAGTGTGTGTGTATGGGTGTGTGTATGTTTGTACTGGACATACTGCAGTCCTCTTTGTCCCCTCCTTAGTCATAAACCAATGTTTATTTTAGCATTCATGCTTCATTCGAAAGCGGTACAGTTAAAGCCATCTGTAAGGTTTATTCTTGAACAAGTACATTACACAGGTCTTTGACAAAAACAATGCTATCACACAGTCAAAGTATAACAGTAAAACCATCTGGTGGAAATAGGCATCATGTCATCAGTGTCATGATAGGTTCACTGGTGGGACCCAATAATGCAGAACACCACTGAGACGGAAACTGGAGTAAAAGGTTTAACAGGGTTTATTGTCACAAGCACAGAGAGAATGACTGGTTCTGGTTCAGGCCTGGGAAACTGGTTCACCGGAGTCTGCGTGAGAGACAGTTCAGTAGCGTTGCGCATAGGAGTTTGATTCTTGATAGTTTCAGATTTGTACCTTGAGGGTTCTTGGTTAAAGCCTTGAGAGGGAAACTGTTGGGTCCGAAGATGGTTTGTTCAGCAGAGTCCGTGAGCTGCTTCAGCATCTTACTTCTTAAGAGTGAGCAGACCTTGACTTTGAGTTTCCAGCTCTTGGTCCAGAGCTGCATGGAAGTTCAGAGAGAAACTTCAGGTTTGGGCTCAGAGGGCAGGCTCGGCAGGTTAAGCTCTTCCTGAGCTTCACAGGAGGAAAAACTGGTTTCCTGGAAGACAGAGATAAAAGTTAGAATCCAGTCTGGATTCAAAAGTCAACAAAGGTTCTCAGAGATACTAGGCTTAGGTGCTAACCAACTGGATCAACACTATGGCGTTGAGGCAAGGTCTGAAGACAGCTTAAGTACTGTGGATCCTCTCATGATGGAATGAGCTCCAGCTGTGCAGGAGGCTCGACTCAGGAGGATCCACGGCGGACTCTGCTGGAGGAAGGTGGTACTTCTCCAGCTCCCAACAATCAGAAACAAAATCCATTTATGTTTTTCAGATAATACTGACACTGTTAGAGAATGATAATTTTTAAACCTTAATTCTACCAGGTATATCTGCTTGAGATAAAATAAAAAATAACAACAAAAAACTCTTTCACAGATGGGGAACTGACCTAGAATGGGAGACTTTTCACAGACTATTCGACACAAAAATTAAAGAAATGACAACACATATACAAATAAATTTTGGTGCACTTCAGCCATCCCAATTCTATACCACTCTGCTGAGTAGTATCCCAATAATACTCAGCAGAGCTAACAGAGGGGTCAAGAAGGGAGCTAAGGAAAAGGAGGCTGACACAAGAAGGCAACGGAGGGCAAACAAGAAATACCTAAGAACTCAAATACAATAAAAAATGACAAGAATAAGACCAAATGGAAGTAAAACCAATGATAGGTGTGATAAAGCAAAGACATTAAATAACGTATGAGACTGTGAATTCTAAGGGCATAGACGGGAATAACAATGACTGAAAATCAGTGGATGTCAATGGGAGTCAATACATTATCCTCGCTAAATCAAGAAGAGAATATCTGTTTCTATATCAGAGGATATGAGAATAACTTTTTTAACAACACCAGCAAAGTGAAAACACTTTAATTTATCCACACTGCTGGTGCTTTTTAATATCCAATGAGGAGGAGCTAAAAAAGGGGTTTGAATCCCCTGTGGCTGATGCCAAATGGTCCTTAATTGTTGACTGGCAGTCAGCTCTCCATTAGTTTGTTGGTGTTCATGTTTCTCATGATTCAAACTTCTACTCCTTCACTTCATTACTCATCTGCCTTTTGACCTTTCAATGCTCCATCTTCATTGTTCCCCATAACCAACTCTTCCCCATCACCACTGAAGAAATGGTTTTTCATAAATCATTATTTCTAAAGACAGTTACAACTAAATATTGAATAAGTGGACAGATAGTCAATGTTGTTAGGTCTGATTTTCTGAAAACCCTAATATTATCTCTCAGAATGGGGCACCATTTCATATGCTTATGTACATATGTGTACATAAACAATGTGCATATAAACCAATCTCCCAAACACGGTAACTAGTTTGAGGCCAAAACTAAAACTTTTTGTGCAAAGTTGGAAAGATTTTTGGAAAACTTTCTCAGCAAATAAGTTAAAAAAGATGGTAATAGTTAAGAATTTCTTTCCACTTTGTAGTCACAGACAACCCTTCATTAAAAAAGCCTCTTCGTTTATTGGTTATCCTGGTCTAACTTAATTTAATATGTAGGGAACACAAACTATGGAAACATTAACACCATTAGGCACTGAGGCTCAGTCCAAATCTGGGTAAATCTATAAGGACACATAAGCCAAAGTGCTTCAGCCATCACCATGATAAGTGCTGTCTGAATATGACTGGCAGTAAGGAATGAGGTATGAAAAGGAACCAGGATGCTTCTTATAGATGCTTCATTTAGCAAAAGGACCTCATGACGTTCTAATATGTTGCTTAGGAGCTACACAGTTTCTCACAATCTTTTGCAATTCAGGACATAAAGGCAGAGCACACCTCACTGAATTGGATAAAAACACATTATTTCTTCATGTGTAATATTTGAAACACTTGTGAAAGTTTAAACATTCAGTCTTTTGGGGTTTTATAACTGCCTGCTAAAACTGCAATGTTTTTTATTTTTTAGCTGTTTTTTAAACCATCATCCATGCAAGTTTAACAATGTCTGGAATGCTAAAGGCTGTCTGGATTTAGCACGGCAGTTTGAACAGTAGTGTATATACACTGTTAAGCTCACAAAAGGTGAAGGAACAGGACAGAGAAACAGGAAATAGGAGCAACAATCTGAACTTTTCAGAATCATCCTTGAATGATTATTAATGAACATGAACCCTACCTATAATCCCTAGCCCAAATCATGTGATGGACCATCACCAGGTGCACTGTGCTACGTAGCCCAAGCTGAAGAGCTGGTCATCCCCAACTGCCCCATTTAAATGTTGGTAGAAGTTTCTCCTTGGCTCTATCTTGACCCCACTGTGGATCTACCTTTCTTATACCTCACCCAAAATACTTAAGTTATGCTGAGCTATAATCTGCATGTGTGCTGCTGTAGGCTTGGACTGCTGGAGGACATAGGGACCCCTTTTCATCATTCTGCTTCATTCTATCTCTATTCTCCCACTCTGCAGAATCTGTTAGTTCAATCTCTAACGTTCTGCTCTCTCTGCTTTTTCCCATAGTAGCTTCATCTGGTCTGTTCCTGTTTGGCTGTGACTCCATCCTGGAGAGAAATATCAGCTGTGCTGCTGCCATCAACACCTTTGTTTATAGATGTTGGAGATCAGCCTGTTTTTTCAGTGTAGTCCTGTTTCTCTGACTGTGACTAACTGGATGTGCTCTCTTCATCCTCTGACATGGGAGCTGGCTCGGAGCTCGTCTGCCTGGCTGTGTGTTTCCTGGACGGGGCCGCCTGTGGAGCTGGTTGACAGCTGCCTTTTGTATCTATGCTTCTTTTTCTATGTCTGCTTCTGTCTCCTTGAACCCCAGTTTGCCTCAGCAGATGGCCGCTCACACTGAGCCTGGTTCTGCTGGAGGTTTCTTCCTGTTAAAAGGGAGTTTTCCTCTCCACTATTGCTACATGCATGCTTGGTTAGAGAGTTTGCTTTAGAGACAATGAGTTGATGCAATCAACTAGTTTTCCTTTGAACGACTGTATGCTTGTTGAATTGTCTCTGTAAAGATGGCATGTATTGTGAATTGTCGCTATACAAAATAAACTGAATTGAATGGGATAGAAAGCTGGACACTTCTAATGATCTGTACTTCCAAATTGGTTTCTGAGACAGTATTTTAGCAATCAAAGAAATGCACCCATCCTTTGAAGAGCTTATAGTCCATTTTGGAGTCTGGGTGATGTTTTCGAGAAAGAAATCTCAAGTATTGAAGGATGACTTAATTTTTCTGCTAAATAAAGTTAAAGGTTTTAATATGAACATGTTTTTTAGGTAGGACTTTGTTTCCATTTATTTTTGGGATTAGATTTTTTTCAAGAGTTTTGCTGATCAAAGACACCATTTCAAGAAAGATGGCTTCTGTCTTATGGTCAGGAGCAAAACTATAGAACAAACAGAACAAAAGATATGACTGTATAGACTGGTGCAGTCCAAGGGTTGCAAGTTCAATATCATCCTAGGAGGTACGACCCTGGTTTATCTAGCAGAGAACTAGAAACCTCCTTCCCCCCAGGCAGCAACCAAGAGTACAGCAAATTGTCGCTCTGCTCCTGATTGTCCAACAAGAAAAATTAGGACACAATTAATCAAATGTAAACCTTACATTTTCTTCGCACCGTTACACCCTTTAATGCATTCTGACAGAGCCACGCCCTCCAAACTACAATTATTTAATTTGATAGAGCACCAGTTCACAAGTCATTTTTTGCAAGTCCAAGTCAAGTCTCAAGTCTAGAGTAGGCCTGTTGCAATATTAAATTAATCGCACAATAAATTCTAATCACATGATTAATTAAAATAAGTGCAATAATTTGTGGGCTTGCTTGTTTCTCCTTGTGTTTTCATCTCCTTCACTGAGACGGTATAGCCTAAAGGTCGCTATTATATCTATGGAAAGATCATTATCTTGAACTGGTAAGTGAAAAATACATGCTTATATGTCACGTAGCGTTGTCACGTAGCGTTGCGTCAGTGACGTCCGTGCTAAATGACTGTTTGACGGCCCCTCTGCCGTTTTTTCTTTTTTAACCTCTGCTGTGTGCGGGTAAAGCGAGTGGCGATCAGTCAAGTTAGTAAAACAAAAATCACTTAGAAAATAAAATATTGTTCACAAGTCAGAAATCGCGAGTCTCGGTCAAGTCTGAAGTCTTTCAAATGCAAGTCTAAGGCCCCGTCCACACGAAGACGAACCCTGGCCTAAACGCACAAATTTTTCACCAAACCAGCCTCTCATCCACAAGAGCCGGCGTTTTGGGGGTCTGTAAACGATCTTTTTTTTTTCAGCCTTCAGAGTGGGAAGATTTCGAAACGACGTTTTCGCGTCTCCATCTTTACGCACTAACCGCATTTTTTTTTTTTTTACACGCATGCGTCATAGCGTCGCCTCTAAACACGCATGCGCGTCACAGTATCAAAACAACAATGGCGCCGTTGCTGCTAATGCTACTCACCCTGCTGTCGGGCTTACAACAGAATCTTCTTCTTCTGGAATATCTCCAGGAAGAACAGAACAATATCGACGACATAGTTCAGCACCTGAATTTGACTGAACCACGAAAATGGACCCGCAGGGCAACCATGTATAAATATTAGTGCGCATGCCCAACATTTCGTCGCTTATTTTTGCTTTGGCACCACAGCGCCACTTACAGGCCTGGCATACATTTTGCAGCGTTTTCATGCATTCGTGTGGACGCTCACATTTATTTTACGTCTCCGTCTTTACGACAAACGTTTTCGAAAATATCAGCGTTTCGTGTTCGTTTTGACTTCGTGTGGACGGGGCCTAAGTCGAGTCTGAAGTCATTACATATGCGACTTAAGTGCGACTCGAGTACGAGTCACAAACTCGAGTCTCCATCTCTGTAGAGCACAGAGCAAAGCAGAGGTGCAGAAGTGGCTGGAGCTTAAAGACTCACTACAGATTAAAAGGTATTTCAAATTATTTTGAATGTTGGGTCTCCTAATGAATAATTACAAGCCTTCTAAGCTAACAAAAAAAAAAAAAAAATTGTTCAGCGATTTAAGAATTGAACTTTCATATTGAAAACCTTCAAAACTGGGTCATTATGTGATATTCTTTTTCTACTTTGTTAGACTTATCATGTTAAACAGCAGATGGACAAACAGACATATTTTGGAATTGATCATCACAATGCTTAGAGATGCAATTTAAACATTTCCAAGGTACCTGCAGCTGGTTTTGCCATTTCTGAACATCTTTCTGTTATTTTTGAAAGCATAATATCCAATGATTAGACATTCTGCAGAATCTCATTTTAATATACACTCATGAGTGTTCTGTAATCTCCAGCTAAAGACCAGGTCTGTCATCCATTCATCACCCTCTCCATCTCTCTCATACATTAATTGAAACTCTTAATTTGACTAATTCAGACCGACCCAATCCCAACATTCTGCATTTCGCCTTATAACAAAGCTGAAGCAGCTCCATGGAGTGCACTACATGCTTGTCTGACTGTCAGAAGAGTCTCAGGCAGCAACATGTTGCTTTCTATTCATGTTCTGTTTATGATGTTAGTTCAATAGTAGCTTGATCTGACATAGAACTTGCTGACTGTTCTTTCATTTGATGGAAACAAATGAAACCTTTGTCCCCTGGATACCGACATGCCATTCTGTCATCAGCAAATAACAATGTATTTTCTGGTTGCAGAGTTGCTTGACATATAATTATATAGCCTATAGATGGTCAGTTGTTTTTAAGCAACAACAAATGTGGTAATTCAGTGGAAAACTGGGTTTGGATAAAAGCTGACTCCTACGTCAGTCTGAAGCACAATGGGTTCAAAATGTGTTTGTGCCTGAGAGAATATTAAAAATAGAAGAAAAATGTTGAATGCAACATTTTCTCCTAAATCACTCGTAAGAGATTAAGAACTTAAGAAATTTGTTTACATGAATGCTTCTTGCATGAGACCCAAAGTCTTCTACTCCATGCATGAACTTGTTGCATAACTCTTTCAGTCAAAGATAGCCTATTCTGAATGCGCAAAAGTTAATTTAGATTATTCTTCCCAGCAAATGTTAGACTTTATAGCCATTCGTATATTTCAATCATATGATTATGATCAGTCTATGCTACAAACCCTACTTATATATGTGTGTTTATGCATATGTATGTATATTTTCTTCTCTTCTTCCCTCCAATTGTATCTCATTGCTACTTTTCTTGTTTAATGTAGAGCACACCACTGAATACATTTTTTTTATAAATGTTACTACTCTTAATGAACTTCATATCTGTTCATATGTTATCTGCTTTTTTTTTTATTTTCTACCATTTAATGTAAATAATCTACTAAATGTTTGTTCATTTTATCTAATTATCTAACTAAATGGGCATTTTTTAAGTCTTAATATGCTAAAATTAAATCACTGCACAGTATTTTTTTTTTCTTATGCTGTGAATTTGCACTTTTATTTTAATTTTTTATTTTCCTAAGTGTTGGAAAGATCTGTGTCCATACTAGTCTGTTCTTTTGTACTCATGTGTTATGTAGCATATCTTTGAACCGAGGATTCTGTTAGATTCTAGGATTTCCTGCCTTTTAATCTCAGAATAAAACAGGCTTCAAATGGTGCCATAGGAAAACAGAATGAAAGCAATTTAATTCATGAAATATTCATAACTCATAATGCAACAAAGCCTACCCATCCCTTGCAATAATACAGCCTTTAATTCTCACAACCCAGAGATCACAGGGAAACTAAGTGAGATAGGTTTCCATGGCAATACAGATTCTTTCCTGCACCCCACTCTGACGTCACGTTGAGCTTCCTTATCAACCTGCGTCATGAGAGACCAAAGGAGGGACTAACGCTAAAGGGTGTGGCAAAGATATTAAGAATCTGTGCGCATTTGTTTAAAAACAACACTTTTTTTAAACAAATGTCTGCTGGTGTTCACATCAAACAGTTGAACAGTCTGTATTTCTAATTACACGAAGGAATACTTTCAAACCAAGCAGATCTGTTAGAGATGCCATTATCAGAAAAAACACAATAAAAGAAAAAATAGAAGAACCAGGCAGTTTCTCTCACTTTATATCTCCTCCTATAACAGTGTCCATTTGTCACATGGTTAAATTGTAGAGGATTTGCTTTGCCCTGGTTTAGTGTTTCATTACATGTTTAATACTGCCACCTTTTGGCTTCCTGTGACCTATGCACTTTTAGAGAGAACTGCACCTGAAAGCAGTTCTTTTTTATACTTCTTTTCATATGAAATGGAGTTTTTACTTAAAGTCTGAATTCAAAGTAACTGGATCATGTGTTTGTTTAATTTGTCAATAGTTGCACTGCAAAAAAGTATTTTTTTCTTAAAATAAGTGCATTTTTTCTTGAATTAAGGAGGTAAGTGAGATACTTTGCCCTCGGAACAAGACAATTTACATTTCAAATAAGAAAAAAACAATTATATTGTCTTACTACAAGTACATATTATCTACTTGTCTTATTTTAAGAATAAAAACACTAATTCCATTGGCAAATCATCTTATTTACCTGCTCAAATTAAGGGTGAATCCACTTAATTTAACAGATTTTTTACTCATTTTTACATCGTTTTTGCAGTGTGTGGTCCAAAGCATCTTCTTTTACAGAATGGTCAAACCAATTTTGAAACAATAACCTACCCAAAATGTGAAGATAAAAAAAAATCATATTAGATTCATTGGATTAATTCTAATACTTATTATATTAATTTTATCATAAAAGGTTGTTTCTCAATTTTCTGTATTTTTTAAATTGCATCTATTTTCTGATAGAGAAAAAAGTACTTATTTATACTTATAAATATCATTTTTTTTCTCAAAATATTATAAATTCGCCCATTTTCCAAAAATGTTACTTTTCAGTTAAAATGATGAGCTAAACTATAAAAAAACCCACCAATTTCATACCAAAAAGTAAAAAAAAAACAATCCACTGGACTTTGTTTCTGTCAGGGTTCGGTGTTCTGTGCTCTGCTGATTCTCTTCCACAGGTGGTTGCTGCTGACAGATGTGTCGTGGCCCCGCACCTGCGGCTCGTTGAGGCTGCTCTGCTGAGCTTATGAGGAGCAGTCATACAGCTGAAGGATGCCAGGGGGTTAAACCGTTGTGGTACGCCTAGGCCTCTGTCCTGTCGACGGATCTCTGATACCTGATGTGTTGGATTTCTGATTCTATCCCGTCTCCTGTCTCCCTCAATTCGTTGATCCCTGGATTGCTCACCTGCCCGTCTCCGTGCTCTGACTTAGACAGATTTATTTTGTCTTTATACATGAGTGTAAACAAAAAGAAACAGCTCTAGACAATTTCATTTATTTAAAGTGCAGCCTTGAAAACAGTAATAAATACATAAAAAAATAACATATGACTGTGTATTTACAGTTCTAACATACATTTTTTTGTATAAATAAATAACCCGTTTTACACAACATTCAGCAGTCCAATGGCAGCTGGGAAGAAACTGTTATGGAATCTGCTGAACCTGCATTGGATGCCTCGAAGCCTCTTTGCAGGGAGAACAGTCCATGGTGGGGGGATGAGGAGTCATTGATGATGTCATGGGCTCGGGACACGCAGCGCTGGGATGAAATGTCTTTAATGGAGGGAAGAGGAGCCCCCATGATCCTCTCTGCTGTTGTCATCTTCTTCCAGTCTGAGGCGCTGCAGCCTCCACACCACACAGTGAGACAGCTGGTCAGAACGCTCTCTATGGTGCTTCTGGAGAAGGTGGGGAGGATGGGGGGGGCAGGTGGGCTCTACTCATCCTCCGCAGGAAGTCCAAGCGCGTCTGGGCCCTTTTGATCACATTGTAAAAAGGATCAAGAAATAAGTAAAAAATTCTTATATTAAGTGTATTTACTCTTAATTTGAGTGGGTAAAAGAAATGCTTTGCCAATGGAATGAGTATTTTTACTCTTAAAAGAAGAAATTTAGATTAAATGCACTTGAAATAAGACAATGCAACTGTGTTTTCTTATTTTAAATGTAAATTGTCTTGTTCCATTGGCAAAATGTCTCTTTTAGCTGCTCAATCCAAGAACAAATGCACTTATTTTAGGAAAAAATAACTTATCTAGATTTCCATTTAAGGTGCTGTTTCCAGTCCAGTTTAGACTGTGATGTCACCCCCAGGAATTTGGTGCTGCTGACTACCTCTACAGCTGAGCTGTTGATGAGAAGTGGAGCGTGGTTAGGACGGTTCTTCCTGACGTCCAAGATTATCTCCTTCCTCAGATGAGAAAGTCTAGCAGTCTACACAAAGGGGTGTATTGAAGCCCAGCTGTTCCAGTTTGCCCATCAGATGCTGTGGGATGATGGTGTTGAAAGCTGAATGAAGTCCAGGAACAGCATCCGCACGTGGGTGTTCTTCTCCTCCAGGTGTGTCAGGCTCAGGTGGAGAGCAGCAGAGATGGCGTCCTCAGTGGAGCGGTTCCGTCGGTAGGCGAACTGGAACGGATGGAATGTTGGCGGCAGACTGGAGACGATGTGTTCTTTAACCAGCCTTTGGAAGCACTTCATCATGATGGGAGTCAGAGCGACAGGCCGCTAATCATTGAGTGAGGTGACCTGAGGCTTCTTTGGGGTCTGGAATAATGGAGGCAGACTTAAAGCATGCTGGCACTATGGATTGGTCCAGTGATGTGTTAAAGATGTCTGTGAGGACACCTGTCATCTGATCTGCCCAGGTATGTTATCAGGCCCTGGGGCCTTCCTTGGGTTGACTCTCCTCAGTTTTCCTCACTTCAGCTACGTCCAGGTTTAGTGTCTCCTCCCCCTGGTGTGGAACAGCTTTCACTGCCGGAGGCTGTTTAGTGCCTCAAACCTTCCAAAGAAGTTGTTCAGTTCATTTAGGAAGTCAGTGTTTGCTGCATCTAACAGGGGGTAGGGTGTGTTGTAGTCTGTGATCATCCAAATGCGTTTCCACATCCTCCTGGTGTTGCTGTCGTCATGGAAAAGATCCTGGATCTTCTGGCTGTGGTTCTGCTTCGCTGATCTGATGGCACGGTTTAAGTTTTTTTTTTTTTTTTTCTATTTAAAAAGGCGCCTTTCTGGACACTCAAGGTCACCGTACAAAACATAAAAAGTGTCAGAAAAAATAAAAATTATAATTATAAAACATTTAAAAACATTTAAAAAATACAGAGGCTGTGACAGTGAAATTGATATTTTTAAAGAGAATAAGCAATCTTGAACAGATGGGTTTTGAGTTGTATTTTAAAATGGAGAATTGAGTCCGTATTTCGAAGTTGGGGTGGTAGAGAGTTCCAGAGGCGGGGGGCAGAGCGGCTGAATGCTCTGCTCCCCATGGTGGTGAGACGGGCGGAGGGGACAGACAGGTGCAAAGCAGATGAGGATCTAAGAGCACGGGAGGGGGTGGGAACATGCAGGAGGTCTGACAGATATGGGGGGGGCAAGATGGTGAAGTGCCTTGAAAGTCATCATGATAATTTTATATTGAATGCGGAACTGTATGGGGAGCCAGTGGAGCTGTCGGAGGACCGGAGTGATGTGGTGGATAGAGGGAGTTCTTGTTATGATGCGAGCAGCTGAGTTCTGGACCAGTTGTAGTTTGTGGAGTGATTTCTGAGGAAGTCCAAAGAGGAGGGAGTTGCAGTAATCTAGTCGGGAGGTGACAAGGCTGTGCACAAGTATGGCAGTAGTGTGTGGGGTAAGGGAGGGACGGAGGCGGTTGATGTTTCTTAAGTGGAAGTAGGCAGACCGGGTAATGTTATTTATATGGGATTGGAAAGATAGTGTGCTATCGAGGATGACACCCAGACTCTTAACCTGGGGGGAGGGGGAGATGGAGGAGCTATCAATAGTGACTTGGAAACTGTCGGTTTTGGAAAGAGTTGATTTGGTACCAATGAGGAGAACCTCGGTTTTACTACTGTTTAATTGAAGGAAGTTGTTGGTGAACCAGGCTTTTAATTCACAGATGCAATTTGTGAGGGAGGCGGGCGGAAGAGAGGACGATGGCTGCGTGGTGAGGTAGAGCTGGGTGTCATCGGCATAGCAATGGAAGTGGATGTTGAATTTACGGAAGATATTGCCAAGGGGAAGGAGGTAGATGATGAAGAGCAGAGGCCCCAGAACAGAGCCCTGGGGCACACCTGATGTGACGGGGGAGGGGGTGGATTTGAGGGTCTTCAGTTGAATGAACTGAGTGCGGTCAGAAAAATAAGAAATAAACCAGTCCAACGGAGTGCTCGTGATGCCAATGGACGAAAGCCTACTGAGGAGGGTGGTGTGACAGATGGTGTCGAAGGCTGCACTCAGGTCGAGGAGGATGAGGATGGTGAGTAGTCCAGAATCAGATGCCATGAGGAGGTCATTGGTGATTTTGATGAGTGCTGTTTCAGTGCTATGGAGTGGCCGGAAACCAGACTGAAATTCTTCATACAGGCTGTTGGCACATAGGTGAGAATGGAGCTGGGAGGCAACTGTTTTTTCAAGAATTTTGTAAATGAAGGGTAAATTGGAGATAGGACGGAGGTTGTTGAAGTTGGTGGGGTCGGCACCAGGTTTTTTTACAATCGGGGTGATGGCAGCAGTTTTGAGAGGTGTAGGGACAGTTCCAGTGGTGAGGGAGGAGTGGATGATAGCGGAGATGAGGGGAGCCAGAGAGGGAAGGCAGGTTTTGACAAGTTTTGTTGGGAGGGGGTCCAGTTGACAGGTGGATGATTTGGATTTCCGGATGAGCTCTGTGATTTCCGAGACAGTGGGAGGATGGAAGGAGGAGAATAAATGTGTAGGCGGGGGGAGATCTGCTGAGTTGTTGAGATGAGCCGTTGATCCAAGGTTCTGGTGAATGTTCTTGATTTTTTCTGTGAAGTATGACATGATGTCATTGCAGAAGGAGGTTGTGTAAAGGTGCAGGGGGAAAGGGTCCTGGGGTTTGATGGTATTGTTAAGTATAGAGAAAAGTGACTTAGAGCTCTGTTGATTGGCAGTGATTAAGTTGGAGTAGTACTGTGATTTGGTGCTGGCAATGGAGTCCTTATAGTGCATAATGTGATTATTGTACATTTCTTTGTGTATAGTAAGACCAGTTTTTCTGTAAAGTCTTTCAAGTTGCCGTCCTTTGGTTTTCATGCTTCTGAGATTTGGGGTGTACCAGGGGGAGGAGACAGAGAAAGAAACAAATCTATTTTTTAGAGGAGCAAGTGAGTCAAGACTATTATGGAGACCAGTGTTGTAGTGAAAAACCAGATCATCAGGGGTTAGCAGATTATTGAAGTCAAGGAGGCAGGATGAGTGGATACTTGAAATAAGGGTGGAGGGATCAATTTTCTTTATGTTCCGGAAGGATATGAGGCGGGATGTTTTAGAGACTGAGAGAGTAAGATTAACTGCAAATGAGAGGAGAAAATGGTCACTTATGGGGAGTTCATCAGATATTATGTTGTGGGGGATGACACCAGAGCAACAGATTAAATCCAGAATATGTCCTTTGGTGTGTGTGGGGGTAGTGGTGTATTGCTGACATCCAAAACTCTCTAGGCAGGAAGTAAAGTCTTTGGTGAGAGGCGAATTGGTGTTGTCCATGTGGATATTGAAATCACCCAGCAGAATTAAGTTTGGTGAGAGAGAGGATAGGTGGGTGAGAAAATCAGCAAACTCAGTTAAAAAGGCACTATTCGGTTTTGGGGGGCGGTAGACAGCAGCAATGATGGTTGGAGTTGGACCAGATAGCTTGCAGACTGTGGATTCAAACGTGCTTGAAACTGGAGCTGATACCGGCGAGACTTTCCAATTCTCGCGATGAATTATCGCGAGACCTCCTCCGCGACCGGAACCACGGGGTTGAGAGATGTAAACAAACCCACTAGGAGTGGAATCGTTGAGCTGAGAGTAATCTTGGGGCTGTTGCCAGGTCTCGGTTAAGCAGAGAAAGTCCAGTTTACGGTCAGTGATGAGATCCTGAATGAGATGTCCCCTGCTTGTCAGTGAACGGATGTTGAGCAGAGCAAAGTTGAGTGCGTTGTTGTCGCAGCTGGTGGTGGTGCTAGCCGACCGAGCTAGGCGGGCTAACACGCTGTGGTTGACAGGCCGGCTGGTGGAGCATGGAGGGCGACGAATCCACCGTCGGGAGCTGGACCAGATCGATTTTATTGCTGTTGAACCGTTGCGGTGGACAATCCGACGGGACCCTCGGTGGATGTATCTCCGACGTGGCTGGAAGGTGATGTCCGGGTGAAGGTGGAGAGCCTCGGGCGCAGGTCCAAGGGAGTGACAGCGGAGCCGGAGCAGGTCAGCGGGTGAATACTGCAGCAAACCCGCCACTTGCAGGTGAGCGGGCAGTAGGAATATCCAGATACAGACAAGCAGGGTGTATGTCCTGCCGGTCCACATTATTAAAAACGCCAGGTGAGGCGGTGAGCGAAGGCAGTGAGCAACGAATACAAAAATACCGGCGAGGAGCGGCAGCAAGTCGTGCCAGCGTTCACTCCCCTAGTGAAGAAAATGAGAAACCACGCGCTGTTCTCAGTGCCTCTTTATCACCAGACTTGAAAGCTGAGTTCGGTGCTTTTAGCGATTTCCAAACCTCTCCATTTATCCTGGGTGGCTGTTTGGCCCTTGTGGTGATGTTCTTTCTGATGCTGACGTCCTCAATGCATTTGTTGATGTAGGCTGACACAGTCATGGCATACTCATCAACATTTAATAAGTTATCATATGTTGCTGCAGCCTTGAAGATGTTCCAGTCAGAGCATTCAAAACAGTCTTGGAGTTTTTCTATGGCGCCCTCAGACCACACTCTGACCTCTTTAGCTGTCGGATGGGGCTTATATGCAGGGATAAGCAGGACAGATAGGTGATCTGATGACCCGAGGTGGGAACGGGGGGCTTCTCTGAATGTATCTTGAATGTTAGAGTAAACCAGGTCTAAAGCGTTTTCACCCGGACTTGCAAAGTCCACATGTTGGTAGAAATGGGGGAGAACAGTCTTCAAGTTAGCCTGGTTAAAATCTCCAGCGATAATGAAAACACCCTCTGTGTGCAGATTGGAGCTCAGAGGTGGCAGTACAGTAATAAATAAATATGAAATAATAAACAGTAATAATCTGACTAATTCTTCTCCCAGTGTTGTCCAGCAATGGAAAATTGGTGTCCATCAGCATTTGCTAAAGTGCGTTTGGAAGTATCAAATCAGAAAAGCTTGATGGATTTGGCAAAATTGGAAAAATCTCCCTCAACTTCGCAAAAAAGTTTTATGCTTGCTTGACGTGGTTTTTGGCTTTCGCAAAAAAGGGTTAATGGGCAAAGTCGGAGATGGAGAGACTCTTTTAAAATCAGCTCTAACGTAGCAAACTTTGCCTCACATGACTGAGCAGCTGTTTCTGATGTCGGCGTCTTCCTAAATGTTTCTTTTATGTGCTTAAATATCTGGAAGCAACATCGCCATTACTAGCTGACATGTTAACATAAGAAAAACTTGCCTGATAACAGATTTATTAAAACTTTTCTCCATCAGTGATCGATCTTTTGTCAGTTCTGATTGCAGCCTTTACTTCCTATTTATTACAACCATGCGTGACGACATACTGTGGACAACCATGTATGACAACAATCCGCTTGGGAGAGCTAAGTTTAACCCAAATTAAAACACCAAATTTGCATTTTCTTTTTATTTTTGAAATTTCGCTTAAAATCATATTGCAGTTGGATGAAATTCTGAGCAATAGGTTTAAAAACTTTGACCAAGCACATGATAGGCAACCTTTGAAAGTAAAAAAATTCCCCAAAAAACTGAAAAACATAGATGCACAGATTAGTAATAGAGTAGCTATTACAAGGTGATTCAACCAATCATGTTTTGTAGAATTGTTTAAGACTTGCATTTTTTCTGCAACAAAAGCAGATTTAGATTTTGATACATAAAACAGATGAATGACAAGCTTTAATTTTCCCCCAATGATGTACGGTGTGGCATTGGTCTATCACATATGTATGGAAGAAAAACAGTCTCATTGGAATCTGCCCTTTTTTTTAACACCAAATTTTAAACACTGAATTTTTTTAGACATGAATTCCTAAAAATTCAGCTGCAAAAAATGTACTTGCAAAAATTCAGCTGCAAAAGTGTTGACCTTTTGGTGAACTCAAGCCAAAGCAATCTACACCCGATAGTCAAGCAGCTTCTAGCCAATGAAATCAGCTCATTTGGTCACGTGACACGAGTTCACCAAAAGTTCAACACATTTGCAGCTGAATTTTTTTTGCAGCTGAAATTTTTTTCTGGTGAAATTTTACCAGATAAAAATTGAGTGTAAGGAATTCAATGTTTAAAAAAATTCAGTGTTTAAAATTCGACGTAAAAAAAAAAGTCAGATTCCAATGAGACTGTTTTTCTTCCATACATAAGGGCCAAAGTTGATGGACAAAATGGAAAATTCAAGGGGGGTGAATACTTTTAAACACTGTACTATAGATTCTAACTCTTTCAGGTTTAATAATTTACATTCTTCTTTTGCCTCTGACAACATTAGCATTGCAGCCTGAATTCCAGCTCAATGAACCTGTAATGCAGAAGCAGGACAAAGTATCTTGAGATTCAAGAGTCCAGACATAGGGCAATAGAGACAACCATCAGCAAATCGTCACTTCAGCTGAGGCTCATACAATAAACCAAAAAGAAACTGATGCTTCAGGTTAAGTTGATTTTGTTGTAGAATGGAAGAAATTGTAAATCTGTTCTGATCTGTTCAGGATGTGTCTTATCTTTTGCTGTTTTTTCAAATTCAAACTTTAATGTTTTAACATAACTTCTCTTCTATTCTGTTTATTATTTTCTGTTCTGCTTCTTCCTGTCTCCCTCTCCTGCTGTCAGTCCACCACCATACAAGGTATAATTTCCACCCAGAAGACGCATTCTTCCCTGGAGCCCCTGAGACAGGTCATATCAACATGAGTTATAAATAACTTGAAAAAGAAACGCATACTTTTAAAACAGAGGACCTTCAAAGGACATGAGCATTGACCCAACTCTGTATCATTTATAGACACCAAAGTCTTGAGGAGATCAAATGATTTCTGTCTCATTTTACCATTGATTCCCTAATCTAGGAAAGTTTGCATAAGTCTGTATACAGTAGGTGTGATAAGAACCAACCTGACCCAATCTAACTTGACATCAGTCGCAGTCAGACAAGCATTTTTAATTATTTACATCTGGATGCATTGGGATAATGTGAACTGAAGTTTGACTGAATACCCAATAAATAGAAGAGACAGGAATATGTTATAATCTGCAAGAATATTTTTAACTTCACAATGTGAACATAAATGCATAACAGCAGTCGATATTGTAAAAACTGGCAGCTATCTAAATACAATCACACAGTGAAAGAACTCAGTTCCATTTATTTATAGGCTATATAGCATCAACTCTTAACACATAGTATCTCAAGGCACTTTAAGGCTGAAATGTACTTGCAAGTTGGCTTGTCACGCCGGTCAGTGCACACGTTGCACGAGCCCTGAGAAGCGCTGTGAACTTTTATAGATGAAGGGATGAAGGGGAAGTACTTGCAAAAACCACAGAGGGGCAGTGATCAACATGACAAGCGGAAAGGCAGAAAAAAACAGAAGAAACAGTTAACATCCCCCTTCCAAATGGATGAAAGCAGCATTGTTTATAGTCACTACCTTGCACATGTGCAAGCAGATGTTTATCCAGGTCATCATAAATCATATAATTATGGTACTAAAAGTACGTATTTTGGTCCCTAAATCACCAAAGAATGCAGACATGTGTCATATCAGGCGAAAGAAGGCAGGAAAATCAAAAGGACGAAGCCAGAGCCGGTGTTGAAGAGGTTCACTGGAGTCAGGGCCAGAAGATCAGAGATTGGAAGAGGTACGGTAGGAAAATCCAGGTCGGTGTCAGGAAGCAGATCCAGGATCGTAAACAGGCAGAATCCAGCAGGAGCCTGAAGTCAGGTCTGGCAAACAGAGCAGAAAAGGAACAGGCAGGCTCAGAGGTCCGAAGGCAGAATGGGTCAGGATCAGGCATCCAGAACACAATCAAGTACGATAGAAAACTCTCATCAAAGGCTAAAATAATCTGGCACTGATGACTAGAAGCAGGATGGTTAAATAGAAACTGGAGCAGGTGAAACAAAAGAACGGTGATAAGAAACTGGGAGGAGCTAGGCAAGCGAATGGACTTAACAATCAAGCCAGTCATCAGCACCAAGATCATGACAATCTTATTGAGATGTTCAGATCATTTGATCCAGGCAGAACTCTGGTTAACCAGCTCATTAATAACATTCAAAATTTTATGATTTTTCTTGTTTTAAAAAATAGGAATGGAGAATCGACTGGAACCAGAATCGAAAAAGGAATGGAAATAGTTAAAATTCCAATTAGGTCTTTTTTTTTGTTTGGTCATTCCTTCTCATTTACTTTCGTTTGTTCTTGTTTGTTCTAGTTCGTTCACTTTCATTCGTTCTGCTGCAGCATCCCCTAGTGTCAAGAGGGAGATTTAAAAAAAATGTCTCAAAGAAACTTTGCACAGGTTATAAATTTCTTATGAATATTTTGGGAAGTGATTTAGTCTTTTACTATTAATTGTCCTTTGGTTGTAATTCAATTATTTTGAGGCCTAATCAACACAAGTTCACGGCGGTTACGTCATGGCAACCGTCTACCAAGCTAGTGATCGCTGAGGACAGAGATGTCCCGCTCATGGCAGCAGAATAGAAAGATTACGTAGTCTAACGACAGAAACGAGGAAGTTACATGGCACACGCACCTTGTTTTTTTTTTTAAACCACCACCAATGAAAATGAACACTAGTACTGTATTCACGAAAAGCAGCCGGAGTGAGGAGACTGTTCGTCCGCCTCTGATGGCAGTCGCACCAACAGGCTTAGCTCCAGCACCCGCAACCCAACCTAGCCTGATTGGATTAGACAAGCCCTAACAGCCAAAATTCTCCTGTTTTAAATTTCCCGCATGGCGTTGTGGTAATGAAACGTTCTCACATTCTGTGGAACTGGCTTGGTTTGCTAGACAGCAGTGGCTGCATTATGTGGAAGAGACTGTTTCATGTGTCTGAAAGCAGTTGGAAAATCAGTCATATCTAGAGACACTTAAGTGTATATGACAATAAAGTAGTGAATATCAATCTATTTATAGACTTTAGACATAGGCTTAGAATGATTTATTTTGTCATTTTGTATACACAAGTGTAAACAAAAAGAAATTTCATTTAGAACAGCTCTATTGACAGCTAATTTTTGAAAGTGCAGCCTTATTTATTTGTATTTATTGTATTTAAATAGGCATATAGGCTCATAGTAAGGTGTTTAGATTTCTGAAATCCAATCTGGTGACATTTCCAGCTCGTAGATAAAAATAAATACATACCATAAAAATGTAAATAGAAAACAGGGATAGTGATGCTTTGATCCATTTTTACATTAATATATTAATATTTAAACAACAAAAATCAAGTGTAAAATCCAGGAATGTGTCTCTCCTGGGGCCTGTTTCAGAAAGGAGGTTAAGTGAAAACTCTGAGTTTGTTAACCCTGAAATGAGGGAAACTCTGGGTTTTCTGTTTCAGAAAGGGAGGTAAGTTAAACCTGAGAAAGCAGAGTAAGTCAAGCCCGTTTCTGAAAGAGAGGTAACTTATACTCAGAGTCAGTTACCATGGCAATTTACTCTGTGAACCTAACCTGGTCGGGAGCAGGTTTTCTTCAGAAAATCCAGAGTTTATTTTGGTCTCCTCCCCTTTTTTAAACAGGAAGTGGTGTTTAAACACCTCATTGATTCTTTGGGGACATACAGTATTCATTGCACACATTTCAGTCACGTAGAGCGCATCAAAGGGAATGAAATGGCATGTCCTTTTATGGATGATCCTGTTGACGAAGAGGCTGTATTACTTCGTAGGGAGTTACATTTATGTCGGGAAAGGATTTTGAGGCCCAGAGTGGATTTTTTGTCATATCCCTATCCATTTTTATTTGAGCGTTACCGTTTTTCTTTACAGTCAATAAGATACATCCATAATCTCATCCATCCTTACATCAGAAACATCAACCATCGTGGCCGTGCTCTTACATCCGAGCAGATTCTTTCCGTTGCCTTACGTTTCTTTGCGAATGGAAGTTTTTTTTATAACATCGGGGATGCTGAACATATTAGTAAGGCTACTGTTTGCAGAGCGGTAAGGAAAGTGTGCCTCACTCTTAAGCGCTTTCTGAGAATTTTTGTATTGTTACCTGGGCACAAACCAGTGAGAGTCATCAAAGCGGAGTATCACAGGATTGCAGGTCAGTGGTGTATAAATCGGTTTAAATGAGGCTAACCTGATAAATTACATTCAGTTAAGAATATCTTGCTGTGACCCCTGGAAGTAACCTAATAATTAGAATTCCCTTTAGGATTTCCGAATGTGGTTGGATGCATTGATGGCACACATATTCCGATCATTGCACCTTCTGAAAATGAAGCAGACTATGTGAACAGGAGATCCATCCACAGTATTAATGTGCAGGTACACTGACAGCCTACTGTTTCTAATGGTCAAAGACTACACCACAATACTGTAACATCTCTCATTCTTTGCACTGTCAAGATCATTCACTGTTGGGACAGGAGGCTCCAAGAGGTAGATATTACCATCCGACTCTGTTGGGACCAACAAAAAACCCAACCCAAAGTAATATAAATGAAAATATCACATTTAGTCTACATAAAAAAATAACACTGTAGGTAGACCTCTTACATTTTATGAAGGCACTTAAATCTTCTGGAGTGACTGGCTCTGATGAAGTCCCTCCAGGAATTCCCTCAGCCATTGGCCTTCCAGCATTTAGGCTCAGGGCCATCTCTTCTGCATTTGTCAGGGGGGGTGGTGCAGGTCCTCCCCCTGTTTTACGAGCCTCTGCCTTCTTTCTGTTGGCTGAGTAGAAGTTAAGAATGAACATTTAGACCTATGTCAAAAATGCTGCTGCACTGCTAGACACTGAATGCCATTTAGTCATTTAATATGTCAAATGTTTGTAAAGCCAGGTAGCTACTCTACTCCCATGATGTGATCAAGGCTTACCTGCTTGAAGTATGTTTTTATATTTCATTTTCAGCTGCTGCCATGTTCTTTTGATGCCTGCAGGATTGCACCTATCCATGAAAACTAAATTAGGTTTAATAAAATACTTTTCTTCCAGTTTCACCTCTGATATTATAACAGTTGGGTAAGTTACTCTAAAATAGTTCTTAATTACTAACTACAAATTTTATCTTCAACAAGTCTAATTAGATTAATGTAATAATTACTGTCTCTAGAAAGTATTGGTCTACTTACTAATTTGTTTTACTTACTTATTAATTACTTTCTAAATCCCAAATCAACCTCAACCACTTGACCAATAGAAGGAGAGACAAGAAACTGCACTCCTAATGCTTTCAAATAAACAATATTCAATTGCATGAATTAATCTTAAATTGACCAAAGTGTGTAACTAGAGGGAGAAAGTTCAAATCAAAAATTTAATTTAATTTAATTACAGTATTTATATGACTTAAGTAACTTAATTCATTACACCCAACACTGTATAAAAGTAATTAAAATGTAAACTTACGCATTGATTGAACTAACTCATTTCAGCTGTTCTGAAACCCAAAACTCAGAGTTTCCAATCTCAGGATAAGTCAACTCAGAGTTCAAGTTTTAACTCAGAGTTGGTTGAACTTCCTTATTGAAACAGGCCCCTGATATTTCCTAAAATAATTAAATTAATCAACCGATCGTTAGTGTCATCTGGTAATTTAGTCTTCTCCGTCTTCTTCCCTCTCTATCTTCTTTTCTTTCTGGCTCTCTTCCCTACTCTTTGTTTAAAGTTTCTAAGTAGACTTTCCTTCCTTCTCTTAAACTGTTCTGTCAGTGTTCCTATTTCCTCTGCTCTCATTATATCATCAGTTTTCTAATCTTCTTCTCTCCTCTTCTATCAGGCAGCTCTTGTCTCATTCTGTTTTCCTTTTACTGCTTCTTATTTTCTACAATTAGTAACTTTCATTTATCCAAACTGAGTGGTAGAAAGGTAGACTTAAGCCTGGAAGTCTATGCCCGTAAAGCACAACCATAAAACAACAACAACAAAACAACTAATAACTCTCTGAAGATGAGGAGTGGTGGGGAGTGGGCAGTGGAGGCCTTGGTTAGGGCATTGCTATTGGATCCCAGAGGTGCAGAGTTCAAGCCCCACTCCCACAGACTGCCACTCTGGCTCCCTGAGCAAGACCCTAAATCCCCATACTGCTCCCCAGGCCCCGCACAATGGGGATGAGTATCATGAAGAAAACCACCTAGTAACTCCAGAAGTACTGAGAGACTCAGATTTTAACAGATGGGTTAAATGCAGAGAGGGAATTTTGTTGCTGTGTGACAGTTTAATGGTAATAAATTTGATTTCTAATTCTAAGATAAACTAAAGCTTCCCATTCAGTTCTAAAAGCATCTTTAGGTGAACCCTCGTTGATCCCTGGAGAAGCGCCGTACCAGATTAGTGCCCTTGCAAGGAGTTTTCAATCATTCTGTTTCATTTTATCTGAGCCTATTTACTCAGGCCAGCTGCAGCCAATGGTCTGTCTTACATTTTGTTGATTAGCTTGGTTTATGTTAAATTTCTTTAAAAATACAAACACATCAAAGACCTTTTTTTTACTAACCTATGCATGAACCACTCACAATGATCAGCTCAATTCAAATCCAATTAACCAATTAACACCCTCACCATAACAGGGCAGCTGTGACCCGTTCTGATAACTAACTTCCTTCTCTGTTTTAAAAGTGATGCCCTGTCTTCCTCATCTACACGTTAACAGCTGCCAACCAGCTAGCTAACAGCTGCTTCAGCGTGCAGGCTGCTCACACACTCTGGCCGTTTCTCAATATGTGTACTTATGCGTTCTCATGTGCTCGTGTCCTCGTGAAACGTCGTCAGCCTCAGTCCGAGTACTGTTCTAATTCACAAAAACAAGAAGAACAAGAACGGACACATTCCCCGAATGGTGTTTTCTCACAGCTCCCTCTTTATCCAGCATGCATAAGAAAAAACTAGTCCGTTCTCCAGATTGACAGCTGTCCCAGCATGCATTGCAGCAGGAGCAGCTTAGAATGGTGAGCTCAAAGATCTCTTTTCTGTTGCCGCTGTTCAATAAATGTATGTTTTAAGATCAGTTGAGGCAAGAACATCATATTTTTAAGTGTCACTATATGGCAAATTTACTTATTTAGTGCGTAATTTAAATTTTTTATTCCGAAGGTAAGAGGGCAGTGGCAACCAGCGGGCGTCCGAGGCTAACTGCAGCCCTTTCTCGGCATAGCCACGTAAGAAGTACCGCTGGCTCTGATGGTGATTTTTTTGTTTTATTTGGCAAAATGTTCATTTGATTGGTGTTTATCGGACTGTATTAACTATTATTCCCCCAATAAATGAAAAAAGTAAGAGTTTATGAATATCTAGAGACTATTAATAACAGGAGGTGAAATGCAGCTGTAGACTAGCCAAGCCAACGTCACAAGTACGCTTCTGTCACGTGACTCATATTTATGCTGTGTGCTCCCGTTCTCCCCAGGTCCATACTTTAAGTGTTCTTCTCAAGAACATACTTGGCGAGGACACCAGTCCGTACTCAGTTCTTGTGAAATGAGAAATGGCATCTTTCTACCGTAATAACAGTCTACACACAACATTCATAAAACGGTAAAATCAGGGACATTTCATGGGGCAGCTTTAGCCGGGGACAGGTGGTCCAAAATGGGGACTTTCCCAGGAAATCAGGGACGTCTGGTAACCGTAGTTCATAGGCCTTTTGTCCAAAAAAAACAAAAAAAACATTTTTACAGCACCCTCTGTTCACAAATACTTCCAGTGGCACTCTGTCTGTCTGTCTGTCTGACTGTCTTTCTGTCTGTCTGTCTGTCTGTCTGTCTGTCTGTCTTAATGGGCTTCAGTCTTTAAATTTAATTTAACTGTCTTTTTCAGATATATTTAATTATTTCTTCTAAATAAAAATTGTATTTCTTCTTGTTTGTGAGCACTACATCGCAGCCACGAGTAGGTTTTCTAAACAGAGACAAAAAAAGATTTATAGTCCAAGTTCTATTGTTGAAACCTGATGCACCACATTCAAAATATGTTTAAAGATGTGTTCATTATTAAAAACCAAAAGCCTAATTATTTTAAATGACTTCATATTCAGCTGACTAAATGAGCTGTGTATCTTTATTATTCTTGCTGCTGTCACCCGGCTTTGATGGCCTCGTTCAACACAGGAGCCACAAGGGGGCGCTCAATAGCTCGATGTGATATTTGACAGTCACCATTGCTCCTAGCCTGATGTTTCTCATTGAGAGCCTTTTTCAGACAAAATACTCTTTTTGACAGCTAGGGGTGGGGGGTGGAGTGGGGGTGTGTGGGGCAATGGCTTTGCCTCCTTTGTGTTTTTAGGTTGTTTTTACAGCATCAGCACAAACAGAAGCTGGCACGGTCCAGGCTCACAAAACCCTGCTGAGTCATCAGCAGGTGGCTTCTCTTTGTCCGCAGGCTTAGGTAAGCTCTGATCATAACCAACTCTGATGAACACACAAATGATCCCCCCCCCAACCACACACACACGTACTGTTTTGTAAGCTAACCCTCCAAGCACCACCACAACACAGGTTCATGATGTGCAACCTTTAACGAATCTGTCTTCAATGCTGAGCCAGTTCATAGTTAAAAAGAACTAGTTCAAAGTTCAGTTCAGTACAAACTTGTTAGTGAATTTTGCACAAAAATGTGAGCTTTTTTCCCCCCAGAGTCTTCCTTTGTTTGTTCATAAAACTCTGCAGAGGTAAAATTCTCTAATGTGAGATCAATAAATTAAATTATTAAACTTATATAATTAATTGCTTCTTAGATATATATAAATAAAGAAAACCCCATTCCACTCTTGAAATTGTCAAACATATCATAAATCATAATGTAAAAAAAACTAAGGACTCACTATACTTCCCTGTGGTCTAACATTTTCAACAAAAAACTTTTCTGACAAATGTTGTCCTATTCTTACTTTTATTAATCCATCTTGTAAGAAATATTTTATCCAATAAAACATTGGTCCTTTAATTCCCTTTTTTTTTTGTTTAATTGAAAAACCTTCTTTACACATCATATCATAAGCTTTTTCTACATCACAGAGATAAGCCACCGCACTCTCCTTATTAAATTGCACTTTTATAATTTCATGTTCAAAACATAGAATAGGATCCATTGAGCTTCCACCTTTTTTAAACCATATAGCTTAGTCTTCAATTAATCTTTCTCTCAATTATTTAACATGTGGAATTAAAGCAATAAGCCTATAACTTGCTGGATTGGAACGCTCTTTATTTGGCTTTAAGCTTGGAACTATGATCGCTTATTTCCATGCCATAAGTTAAAAAAAAAATCACTTCCCATATCTTATTATAGATTCCAATAAAACCCTTTTGGATGCATTACTAAGCATATTAACCATAGTATAATTAATATTATCTTTTCCTGGAAATTAATGTTTTGATTTTCTTAAAGCATGATTTAATTCAAATAAGGAAAATGACCATTTAATAAGTCATTAAAACTTACATTTTTGTCTACTAAATTAACATTTTCATTCATTGTACAAGCTCTTCTTTGTTTTTCTTCTGTAAATAAATGAATACACTTTTTTTAACCAACATGTTTGCCTTTTCCTCCTCAGTCAAAGCAATAACATTTCCTTCTTTCAGAACTGGATATCCATATTCTCTTAATTCCATTCATTTGCTCCTTTGATCTATTTTTTTTTTATGTTTGTTTCCCTACCTACTGAATTAATAAATCTTCACCAATAAACCCTTGTTTGGATTTGTTACTGTTCTTTTAACAAGAGCCTGTGACCTTTTATATTCAATAAAATTCAGATATCTCTCTTAACAATCTAAAAGCTTCATTTCTAGATTGAATAGCAACATCAGATTCGATTGTCCACCATCATCTTTATATATTTATATTTTTCTATTGTTTCACGTGCAGCACCTGACATGGCTTCACAAAAAAATACCTTCTCAACATCCAAATTTATATTGACCTTTTGAATTTCTTAATCACTTAGTATTTTATATTTTTCCCAATCAATATCTCCAAAAATCCATCATTCTAGGTTCTCATTTTCAATTTTCCCATCTCTAAACCAAGGTCAATGAGGATAATGATCTCTTCCTATTGCTGATTCACTTAATATTTTCCAATTAGTAATTCCGGCAAAATCTTCTGAAGCTAAAGTTTAATCTGACGCTGTTCGAATTCTAATATTAATCCTCGTCCCTTCTCTGTTATTAAGGAAAAACAATGGTTTTTCTATCCAGTGTTTACTGACTGGGCCCAGGACTCGGACTAGAAGACACTTGACTTTTCTGAACTTTTCTTTTTTCTTAAACTTTTTGCTGCTTCGGCGTCAGTCATGTTTTTAACTATTCTGCTGCCTTTTTCTTTACTTCACCACCTCCATTTGCTACATTACGCTGACCGCCACTGTTGTAACATTTCATCTGTACATCTGCTCGACATTCATCACAGCCTGCTAATCTGGGTCTCTAAGCAAAGACATTTAAGCCCACACTGCTCCCCTGGTGATGCACAATGGCAGCCCACTGCTCCCCACGGGGATGAGTATCATGAAGAACACCACCTCGTAACTCCAGAAGTACCGAGAGACTCTCCATTTTTTACCCATCCACAGATTTTAACAATCTTTTCAATCTCTGCACTTCACCACCATTCATGTTTCCTTTAAGTTTTTCTAAATCTTGGAGAGCAATACCAGTGAGTACACCACGCAATACTCCAACAACTTTAACTCACGTAATATTCGAATGTTATTAATCTGCATACTTTTATTCTTTTGTTTTACATTTTATCAAAATTATTTCATCTCACAAGAATTTTACAAACTCCACTTCCCCTTCTTTTTTATTTCTCTATAAACTGCTATCAGACTTAAATTTATGTTCACATCTTCCTTCCTGAATTTAAGTATTACATTAAAGGCACACTATGCAACATTTTTCAGTTAATTAATGTGTTCCATAACGTTATGGATGATTAAATGAGTCATTTCAGGTTGAACAAAGGTATTCTCGGCCGCCCTGGTGGTCTGTAGGGGAAATACTGCACTTGCAACTGCAGGAGCACCGACCCGCACCCACAGGCTCAGAAGTCTCGCGAGAGTCAGTCTTGCTTTACGGCGAGAACTGCTACACCCCCCAGTTAAAAGCATTCTCGTTGCTAGCACAGTGGCGATCTTTGTGCAGTTATGCTACGTTCACACAGCAAAAGCAGCAAAATCGCGTCTGCTGCTTCATTTTTGCTGCTTGTACCAGTTTAGTTCTGACGCGCGGCTGAAGCAGCTTTGCTGCTCTGGCTGTGCGGTGCAAAAGTGTGTCTGAGGCGCGTTGGGCGGAGCTTCACTATCCTTTCTCTGCCTTGCAGCTATATTTGCTGTGATCATTTGGAATAAAGTAGTTTTAATATGTGTTTAAGTGAGAAAATACACCTGAAAACGTAATCAGTGCCGTCAGTTCATTCAGATTATTATCCTGCCTTCAATATTTTTTCTGTCGGAGCCGCTCAGACCCCCACATACCAGGGATGCGCCGATAGTAGGAATCCCTTCATCAGCATCCTCTGGCCGGGTCACCTCCTCGCGGTTCATCTAAATAATCCAAACTGCATATTCTGCCGGCAGATTTCAGCATTTTAAGTTAATTTAGGCGTCAATAAACTGTTTAAGGAAGTGATCATAGCCTCTGATCATCAGCGCTGTGTCTCTCTCCCTGCGTCAGATGATTAAACGCGCCTGACTCGCTGCTTCAGCTGCTCAGACGCGCTGCGCCTGCTGCTCAAAACGCGCCGCGGGACCTTTTGCTGCGCCTTGACGCGCGTCAACCATTGACTTTGCATGTAAACACGCTGCTTCTGTCGCGCCAGCTGCGTTCGCCTGTCTGCTAAGCTCAAAACAACCACGCCTGGCTTGACGGAGAAACCAGGAGAACAGCTGTGCATATTTACGACAGTGCACTTTTACTTTCGCCCTCTGGGGGGAGCCCCGCTGGAAAATCAACACCGGTTGCATAGTGTACCTTTAAATTCCTAATAATTCCTGACAATCTCGTTTCCTCCTCTGAACTTCCCTCTTCTGATCTTCTCTTACAATTTTGTAAACCAATCTCTCCAGCATCATTCAAATGTTTTTCCTTCCTTTCCTTGAAAATTGCTGTTATCAATTGTAAGTGAATGCGAGCTGTGCATGTTACTCATTCTCAGCTCTCTGCTCTCGTTCACGTTCAGAACTTCAAAACTGATTGATTCACTTCCTTGTTTACAAAAAAAATTAACATATTCAGTGAACGCCGTTCAGTGATTTAAAAAGAAAATTCTCATAGAAAAACTTTTTGTCCAGGTTTATGATAGAAAATAATGTAATTTCGGAAACTGAAAAGTCTAAACTGTACATAATGCATGGAAACATTGCAAACCTCTTTTTACGAGACTGATGAATCTGTTCTGTGGAGGCGGTCAATACAGGATATATGGCCTATATTTACCGTGAAGAGTGAAGCGCATTCTTCAAAGTCAGTAAATGTGATTAAATATTATATAAATTAAAAAGATAAAAAGAACATATAGCAAATAAACCTTTGCTGAAATATCAAATGGGGACTGGCAAACAGGTAATGTAATGCAAAAATCATTAAAAGCAAAAACAGAATACTGACATGTTACATAGACTACAGACATGTTTAAAAGACCTAAAAACCTGGATGACTTTTCTTCTTTTGGATACAGATTAAAGAATATGATTAATTCAATTCAGTTTATTCATATAGCTCCAATTCACAACACATGTCATCTCAAGGCACTTTACAGTTCACCAGATCATACAGTCTCTTTACCTGGCTAATGACATCAGCTTTGTATTGGATAATAAAGTGAGAAAACCTTGGTGTTATTTTAGATGTTTTTTTAACCAGGTTTAAACCTAAATCCAGTGTTAAAAAGGTTTCTAGAATTTCCTACCTCCACCTCTGAAAATTGAAAGAAAAAAAAAAGAAATTAAATCTCCTGTCCAGTGGTGATGCTAAAAACTAGTCCATACTATTGTAATTCTTTACTATCAGTAAATCATCAAAGTGTAGCAAAAAGCATGTAAGTGCACCAAAGTGGTAGCCTAGTAGGTCTAGCCTCGACCAATGCCTCAGGCCCTAGAACTGGCAGGCCAATCACAACTCAGAGATGTGTTTTGAATTTCTGGATGCAAAGCGGGCGGGGTTTTGAGAGCGGGATGACAAAAATACGCGACGCTGGAGAAAGCACAATAAGGAAGATGGCAACAACTATTGAACAGTTCTCATTTGACTCAGCTTTGGAATCAGTTTTGGAAGGATTAGACTTGGGGTTTTCGTTGAAACGTGAGCAGGAAGAGGCTCTATGCTCATTCATTTTTAAGAAAGACGTATACCAGCTTTCTGTCATGCTTCCTACCTCACAGTCATTTGCTCTCATTGGTCAGGGCGTTGGCAAATAGGCACTGACAGCAATTTGAAAAACAACAAGTTGTTCTCATCAACAATCTTCCGATGTTTCATACTAAATTATACATTTAATCTCACATTTAGTCTGGTTTATTATACGCATCCATGTCGAGTCAGCAATGAGTTCAGCAAGGGGCTCTAAGCAAAGACAAGCTTTAATGAGGTGCGTAAGTAAATAAACAGAACTATGTTTGAAAGTTATGAACTTATAAGTAATATATGATCAACTAAATATCAGTGTCTTGACCAATCTGATAAGAAATCAAAATATATATTGTATTAGTAAGTCACAATGACCACCTTGTGCTTGTTGAGCATTAATAACTGTAGAGGTTGAGGGTTATATTGTTGAAAAACCAGATATTGTGTTCTTGTTTCTTCCAAGCCCAAACTGGACCGTATTTGTGTCTAAAATTTTAACTTAGAATCTTATCCTGTCTTTAAAAACAATAGATTTGGTTGATTTCTGTTCTGGAAAACCGTCTCACACCTACACGTAGCAGCGCAATGCAGAAGCTCTGTTAAATGTAAACGTATATTATAGGGCTGCAACAACGAATCGATAAAATCGATAAAAATCGACTTTTAAAAGCGTTGGCAACGAATTTCATCATCGATTAGTTGTGTCGCACGATTAATGCGTCATCCGCCGCCGTCGTCATCACTGCCATTCGATTGAAACGGGGGAAGAAAAAAAATACGGCAGCGCGAGTCAGCGCCGCAGGTGAGTAAAGGCTGTTTTCAAAAGGCAGAAACGTCTACTGTTCTAATGACCGACACCGCAAACGCAAGCTGCGTCTCAATTCGCAGACAGCCTGCGCTTTGTAAAGCGAAAAAAGTCGCAACATGCAACTTTTGTAAAAACATATTAACATGGCACGGAACCACCACTGTTATGACGCAGCACCTGAAAAGAAAACACGTTGGAGCCTTCGATGGCGTGAAGAGAGCTGATCAGCAGGATGAGCGGCCATGTTTGTTTGGTTTTAAAGTGGGGAAACGTAACGTTAGTTTCTCAGGTAGCTCATCTGATGCTTTCCTTACCGTGTTAGTAGGTTACAGACAGTGATAAGGTTGGCGACTTATTTTATTTTTAATTTCATTTGAATTCGCTTAAGCAGCGTTTATATTTACTTTATAAATAACTTGCAAATTAGGAGGGCAAGGCTTTTAAAGTTTAAATCTTCTAGATAAAGTAAAGAAGATCCTGTATTTTATGGAAGTGAAGTAAAGTGATAGGTCAATTAATTATATGCTACATTCCCAAGTAAATATCTGTTTTTGGAGGATGTGTTTTTTAGCACCCCTAGTCTAAAAAAAACTCATTTGTTGAAATGGGGGGGCCTATTGTTTGAACCCCTTAGGGGCTTTTAAAAACAAAAATGTCTCTTTTTGCGCTTTATGAAACAAAGTACCCTATATTTTGATTTTGTCTGAAGTATTTTTTTTTTTTCAAACATTGTCATTCTATACATGATGATGTCTTATAAGATTTCTGGATTTACTTTATGCTACATTTAAAGATGAATGACCTTGGTTGGGGAGGCAAGTAAAACCTGGACAATAGGCTGGTTTGTCAAAAGGCAACAGCAATCTATAAACATATTCAAACCAAGGGCAACTTTAAACTACCAAGCGATTCTAACAGTCACGTTTGACAAGTATTGGAGCACACAGGTTACAAGTTGCAAGATATTCAGAGAGAAATGTTCAAAAGTGTCACCATGGAGAGGATTATTACCAAATGAATTTTATGTGTATCTCATCTCATGTATTTTATACAACATTTATTGGATTCGAAAAGAATCCTTTTTTGAGGAATTTCCCAAAGCCTAAATGACAAATGGCACCTCTATTTTATTATTAGAATAAGCTTAAAATGAGCAATGACTACACTATAGATCATTGTAGTGCCACCAAACTTGTAGCACACACAGATAACCTCATCTAGTTCATACTACAACTCTTACTTTCGGAATATGTGCTAAACTCGACTTTTTTAAAGATTTTTTCATTGTTATTATAAGCAGGCCAGGTGTGCAATCTCTGCAACAGGAACCACAGCACTGAGCGTTGTATGCACTGCACAAAGTATACCTGTCACAAATGCAGGAAGGACTCACCTTGGGTTTGTAAAAACTGCTAAATGGGACAATTGTAGCTTCATATGTAGAGCTTTTCTTTGGGTGAAATAAATGTTACTGCTATACCGTAATCTTACTGTTTGTCATTCTCTAAGCTGAAATGTTGAATGACACGAAAAGGCAAGAAAAGACAAAATACAATTATCCTCTAAGTTTCTTTCACATAGTGAGCTTTGCAATATAAATCAGTCTGTTGGTGAATGGACAATATAAATAGGCTCTGCCTTGCCTTGTTGGAAAAGCTGGTTATGACCTGTTCTCAACTCAGGAACTAGGACCCGTATGATGATATCTGGTTGTTCAATAGGTTTGCCTAAATAAAATATTTAGATATGACTTATCAAGATATTCCTGCAAAAAGGTCTGATCTTGCAGGGGCAGGTAATGAAAGGAATGAAGTGCTGGGAAAAAATGCTCTTGTTCTAATGCCAGTTTGTTTCAGTCACATGTAGAAGGGCTGTTTATACCACAGGTTATTTGCATTACAATAGGAACAGTTAGCAAGGTAGAGTCAATACACAAACTTGAAAAGGGGAGGGGGGCTTGCAGAGAAACTGAAATTATCTGGGGCTTCTAGTAGGGGTGTAAATAATAATCGTTTTGTATCGATGCATCGATCCAAAAGCCGACGATCCGATGCATCGACAAGTCCGCAAGAGAATCAATTCATGTTTTTTTTTCCTCCGGTCTATTTTTATCCATCTGCTCCTGGGCGTAATTCTTCCTCCCGTGCTGCGGTGGCGCTAAACCTATTTTCCCCTCCTACCTCGCTTCCTGGTTATACTCTTACAGCAGTGTGTTGCAGCAAGCTTCACACAGACATTTTTAAATTATGCTCAGTATTGAAGCGTGGTCTGAGCTACACACTGTGGGTCTAAATACGGCCGAGGCGGCGAGGAAGAGGGGACGAGTTTAGTGCGACGACGGAGGGACATGAGGGCAAAAAGAGCGGAGATTCAGCTGGAAAAAGGGTCCCAGCGTTCTCGTGCACCTCGCTCTTCTAGCGGGTCAAACTTCACGAGTTGTTTTCCGCAATTTCGCTCATAAAAACAAAACTAGCCGGCCTCCTGTCTGCGGTCAGCTACAATTTGGGAGAGGAGCAGCGGAGCGTCTCTCAAGGGGGCGGTGACGTCAACACTCTGGAGCCGCCTTCTTCTTCTTTTTTTTAATGGCGGTTGGCAAACAACTTATAGGTGCATTACCGCCACCTTCCAGAATGGAGTATGGACCAGACAAACTATTATATTCTCCCTAAAATACCCGTTCTTCGTAGAAAATTCAAAATACTACCAAAAACTACATCCCCAGATAACCTTTGAAACAATTCCCTTATGTCTAGTTTATTTTTATTCCTGTCTAACTCTCTAAGCAACATCTCTCTTTCCTGAGTATATTTATTACATTCTAAAAAAATATGTTGGACAGTTTCTCTGGAGCCGAGGTATTGCATTGAACTCATTACACTGATATTGTGCAGTATTGTTTGATGCAACTTTTCTACTTCTGTTATTTGCTGTTGTTTCTAAAGAAAATGCATAACGATATTACAGCTTTCATTGATTTATTTCAAACTTGAAACTTTGTTTAGCCTGTAAGGTGTAAAATAATAATAATAAAAAAAATATAACCGATTAATCGAATCGTATCGTGGTGTATTCTTGAGTATCGAAAATAATCGAATCGTTGGGTCAGGAAATCGATACTGAATCGAATCGCCATGATGGATGTGATTTACACCCCTAGCTTCTAGTGTTGATATGATACACCACAGCTCCTACTGCTGCTGTGATTGGATAAAAACTTGTCATGGGAGGCACTTACCCTACTAGCTTGAAAAATTTTATTGAATGTCCCTTTCTTTTTGTGAACACTTTCTACATAAGGATTTACATATTGCTTCAATCTAGCCAGGGGTGGATGAAGGAAATTTGGGGCCCTAGGCAAAGACAGGCATGGGGCCTGAATGGAGAAGACAACACATAAAACAGACCCATTAGAAAGATACAGAAATTTTAATAGAAAAGACATCCATTATTTGCTCTACGTTTTGTCCCTCTCTTCTTGTCCCTTTCTTGTTTTCTTCTCTATGTTTTGTACTCAGCTGACTTTTCATTGTGTCTCTAAAGGAATGAAAGATTTTTTCCAAGCACTAAGTAGTCCATCTTTTCACTGTAGACAAGCCATAATCTGCTCATCTTATTACCAATCTACTTGCTCTGGAGAGCAGAGTTCGCTGCTTTTAGATGTTTTCTCCAAAGTCTCCAGTAGCAGAAAATAGATGCTAGATTTGGCGCCAGGTGCTTTATTGAAATCAAAGTGCTAAAGGAGTCTGAAAAGTCATTAAGGCCCCGTCCACACGAAGTCAAAACGAACACGAAACGCTGATATTTTCCAAAACGTTTGTCGTAAAGACGGAGACGTAAAATAAATGTGATCGTCCGTCCACACGAATGCATGAAAACGCTGCAAAATGTATGCCAGGCCTGTAAGTGGCGCTGTGGTGCCAAAGCAAAAATAAGCGACAAAATGTTGGGCATGGCACTAATATTTATACATGGTTGCCCTGCGGGTCCATTTTCGTGGTTCAGTCAAATTCAGGTGCTGAACTATGTGGTCGATATTGCTCTGTTCTTCCTGGAGATATTCCAGAAGAAGAAGATTCTGTTGTAAGCCCGACAGCAGGGTGAGCAGCATGAGCAGCAACCATTCAACACAGTACGGCGCCATTGTTGTTGTGATACTGTGTCACGCATGCGTGTTTAGAGGCGACGCTATGACGCATGCGTGTAAAAAAAAAAATATGCGGTTAGAGCGTAAAGATGGAAACGCGAAAACGGCGTTTCGAAATCTTCCCACTCTGAAGGCTGAATAAAAAAAAGATCGTTTACAGACCCCCGAAACGTCGGCTTCGTATGGATGAGAGGCTGGTTTGGTGAAAAATGTGTGCGTTTAGGCCAGGGTTCGTCTTCGTGTGGACGGGGCCTAAATATAGCAACAAATGCGCTAAGTTGGCAACACTGCTCTTTGCACCATTTGTTTTCAAATGGTTTGCTGCTGTCTGTTTGGAACTTTCTCTCTCTTTTTTTTTATTTATAAAAAATAAATTTTGCTTTTGAGTGTTTATGGCACTGGTGGCTCATTTGCTGACAGTAGCAGGGTATGAGAGAAGGGGAGAGACATGCAGCAAAGGACCACAGGCACATTCGAACCCAGGTCGGCCACGTCCAGGACTAAGGCCTCTGCACATGGGTCAGGCACACTAACCACTGCGCCACCTGCACCATTCATTATGAACTTCTCAATATGTCCAAGAAATGGACAGATCCAAAGCATTCTGATAGCATTTTAGTGAAACATTATTGATCTGCACAAATAAGGAGTAGTTGTATTAATCATACATGTAAAAAGAGTTTTATTAGGGGTCCCCAGGAACTTAGGGCCCTAGGCAACAGCCTAGTATTGCCTAATGGTAAATCTCCCCCCCATAATTTAGCTTATGCCTGGTTAGAATGCTGGGGTACTTAAAGAAAACCCATGGACTCAGTTGTGCTCGCAGACATGAGCACATTCAGACTCCAGGCAGAAAGACCTTGTGATGGATTCAAACTATGGAGCTTTTTGCTTCAAGGTAAATGTGCAGCCTACTGAGGAACCCATATGAAACACAATAAAACACAAGAACAGAACATCTTACAGTTGATAGCATTTATTGGAAGCATCGTGAGAACTTCTAGCTGTCTGATTTTGGCAGCTCCATGATTCTCCTGATAGAAGCGACAGTTGCCGTCAAGGCTCCCCACTCAGAGGGACTTCCATACTCCCCTTTCTCCAACAGGTACTGCCGACCACTGAAGTTGGGATGTTCATAAAAAACCCAGGAACCCTCAAGGACCTTACAGGACATGACTTTTTGAAGCCATTTTTCTCTCAAGGACTTCATATTTTCTGTCACCTCCAGAGTCTGGCCATTAAAGTTTGGTTGACCATAGAGCTTCAACTTGAATGGACCCTTGGACTGTAAAACAGCAAAAAGAGGTTTGTTCAATTGTATGTATTAGTAGTTTTTACTGTACTATGTGTTTTGTAGACTCACATTTTTGATTATCTTGCACGATCTGACACAGTCATTAAAGCCCATCCATTGACCATAGACATTGTACTCCCCCGGACCAACAATATATTGGTAACCTGAGAAGTTGCTGCGCTCATATAGGACCCACCAGCCACCATGCACCTTTACAGAGTTGCATCGATGGATGTAGCTGTACAGGTCCGCCGAGTCTCCTTTGCAGTCGTAGGACTTTCCCTGGAAGTCCTGACCTTCATAAAACACAATCTAGAAAGAAGGCAAAGAGACAAACATTTGATATTATTACATGCACTATCGAAATTCTGACCATAAATTGTTTTAAAAGAGCTATTATTCCACCATAACTATCTCACCTTCTCCATTTGTAGAGGTTAAAATACTGCAGTCACCGACGATCAGAGTAGTCTTTATATATAACAGGAACAATACTGACAAATGCGTAGTTAGCAGTACATGTAACACTTATTACAGTTCAAATATTTTTCTAGAGTCTACCTTTTGTTCTTACTCACTGAATTATCTCACAAAACACAAGGGTAGTGTAGCAGTGCCAAGAATCAAAAGCAGCTCCATCCAACCCCATCTGAGCCAGTGCAGATTATGCAGTTACATTTTATATATGCTAGAAACAGTAGAATTGTTTTGTTTTGTATCCAACACTTGAGTCATATGTAGTTTTATATCAACAATGTTAAAAAAGCTGCTATGAAGACCAAATACATATATATGTGGGTGTGTGTGTATGTGTGGGGGGATTGGGGGTGGATCGGGGGATGCGGGGGGGGGGTGTTAGACTGCTGCTTTGACTTCATGGTCAGGTCTGGGGTTTTTTTTCTTTTAGGATGCACTAGCCTCTGTCTAAGGGTCTTCTTTGGTTGGAAATGGTGTGGGGTTTTGTGTTTGGAGAAAATCCTCTTGGGTTTTCAGAGACTCCAGCAACATATGGGATGGCGATGTTTTTGCGTTTAATCTTCTCACCATATTTTCATAACATGTTATTTTCATAAGTTATGTCACACCATATACAGACTCCCTAACATTAAGTGCAATTTAATAAATTTTTTTTTTCATATAGCACCAATACACAACACATGTCATATGTTGTGCAACGGAAGATTAAATATATTGTCATGATTTTATCTAAGACTCTGACCCACATGCAGTGAAACCAAACAGAGAGAAACGGATGAAAAGTTTGACGGATTTTATTGAAGATGTTAAGCTTGGTGCAGAGTTTCAATGAACTCTGCTCAGCTGGAACTGGAAGGCGAGGGGAGGACTGACTGTTAGTTCTAGCCTGGGTGCCATTCCGAACTTAGTCCCGCCCTAACGTTTGAGGTCGGGAAGTTCGGTCTGGCATTGCTTAATAGTAGCGCGAGTATGCTCGCATAATATCTGGCGGGCCAATCAAATTGTCAGGGCGGGCTTTATACGATGATGGACAGATGATCAACAGTAACGTAATCAACCACATCATCAATGCGCACTTGGGTGACAACAACAATGGCTGCCGCTGGAGAGTTGAGGTGTGTAGATTCTGCTATTAGGTCTGTTCTAGAAGATATCGACAGCAAATTAATTTTAAAAGAGGAACAGAGAAACGCGATCAAGGCTCATCTTCTTATTCTAGGCGTGCAACTGCACGCTTTGATTTTTGTTGACAACAACTATGCCTCGCTTAACAACGTCACGCCCTCCGTTGCTCTTATTGGTTGTAGGTCTATCCAATTGAGTGCAGAGGCATTTTTTTTCCTGGTTCGTTCGAAACACGCCCCATAATCACAGCTCTATGGAGCAGCATCAGACTCATTCTGACTAGAATTGAATAGGACTATGTCAGGCTATGTTAGTTCAGGATCAGTGGGAAATTTGATTCATTGATCTTGAAGGAGAGGATCTGATTGTTGACTTACGTTTCCAGAGAAGTGAAGGATCCTTGACTCCAATCTGTGTGTTGGTTTTCCAGTGTATGTCTGATTCAGCGGAGGGCGGAACAGGGTTTACCCAGAATTCGGACGGTGTAGGTGAACAGAGACGCTGATCGCCACTCAGATTTCCTGCTGTACTTGAATAGGTCGTGGTGAAGATGATTCCCTTGCTCAGAGAGTAATTTCAACGTCCTCAAAAGGAGACTGGATCCAAACCTCCTGTTTGGAATCCCTGGCTCAGTTTAAGACTCAGTTGATTCCTCCTGGGAGAGGAGGACCGAAAAGGTTGCAGTAAGACTTCCCTGTATTGGCAAACACTCTGGCGTCGAGGTAGTGGCAATCAGCAGCTCAAGAGCACTCTGTTAATGAGGTAACCGTCGGCAGGTGTGTGAGGAGGCGAACCGGAATGAGGCGCCTCCTGTTGGTGGAAGGGAGACAAACACAAAAACAAACACACAGACAGGAGCCCTGACATATATATTAATAACTAGAACTGGAAGTTAATAGATAATGAATACAGACGATAAAATTAGTATTGAACATGCCACAATTAATTTCTGAGGTGCTATTGCCATTACATTTTCACCAGATGAGGATAATATTTTATGCAATCCACACATTCAAAAAAACAAAAACAAACCATAGATGATCAGGAATTAAGTTATGTGTAACAAAGTGGAAAAACACAGAGAAAAAGTATTGAACACGTTAATAAAAGGATGGAGAAAGGCGTGGACAGCCAAGACAGCTGCCATAATCTCTCAGTAATTAGAAAGCAATCCAGCCTGTCTGTACAAATTAATATCAGCCAGTTCAGTCCCAAACGATGGCCTATAAAAATGTATCTCTGGTATCACACAAGAAACATCTGTTGATGGGTAAAAGTAAAGAACTTTCTCAAGGCATTTGCATCCTTACTGTTGCAAATCAGAATGATGGAGTTGGATACAGAAGGATATCTATACATCTAAATGTTACAGTGAGCACTGTTGGGGTCATAATACAGAACTGGGAAGAACATCAAAAGATGTATAGAGACACCTTATGGCTTTATGAATTTTTGAGTTTATTAAATTATTAATTCCGGACCCCAACCCTGATTCTTACGGAATCCCCTGACTTTATGAGTTTATCACATCCAGACACCATCTCATTCTAAGGTTGACCAATGAAAATATGGTGCATTGTGAATATGGTGAATTTTGTCCTTCTCTAAATATAGGTGTGGTAAAAGAGTTTCTTTATTTTCAGCAATAAAAAAAGCACTAACAATCTCTCCAACAATGCCAAGAATTCCAAGAGTTATTTACAAAAGCAGAGAATTAGCCTCTATCATGGAAGAAGAATCTGACTTACCTGACCAGTGTGAACTAACCTGTTCCTGTTCTGATCTGTTTGCCTGACCTGGCTTCTGACTCCTGCTGGATTCTGCCTGTTTAAGAGACTGGATTTTTCCTTTGGTACCTCTTCAGATCTCTGATCTTCTGGTCTGGACTCCTGTGAACCTCTTTGACACTGGCTCTGGATTGTCCTGCCTTCCTTTGCCTGCTATGATCGGATCTCCTGTCTTCAAGACTTCAGTGTTTTGAACTCTCTGGGCAGCGTTCACCACGTTGTGTTGGCAGCTGTCCACCTGGAATGCACGGATTGAACTTTAAGACCGGTTTATTGACTCTCACATTTGCAATCATCCTCCGTCAGATTAAAATGGTCACTAACCTGTGTTTCCCTCCATTACAGGTTCCTGCCTTAGACGCCTAGCTGCCACCTTCAATCCATTGTTTTTAAATAAACACTTGTTGAGTAATCTGGGTCCAAAGTTCTGAGCCTTGACACCGAAACCTCCACTCTGACTCCATATCATCCACCATCTTCGACTTTATACTTTTTGTAACTTCTCCAAGCAAGATTATTAAAGTAAATACATTGGAGGAGGAAAAGAAATGGAGAGATGGAAAACAGATCCCAGCTAAATAATTTCAAACTAATTTTAGCTTTGTTAGGAAATTTTATAGCATGTCTACCTCAATGAGTCATCATTTACAGATCTTCCTCTCAGCATTACTCGCCAGGAATTTAACAAAGGATACTCGCTGTTTGTCTTTAATCTCAATTGAGAAGAGGAAGCCTTGTCTTCTGTGTCTCATGGTAATTTGAGACTGGATAGGTGAATTATCACTACCTCACACCACTACACTCATTGTTTATGCCTGTTATATTTCTTTACTGTAGATTGACTCAAAGAGAAAGGTTTGATGAACTCCAATAACAATTAATCAATCTTCCCTACTACCACACCATCATAACCGGCCCTTTTTTTAAATTCTGAATCCTTATCCCTCAGACATGCCAGGCCAGACCTGGTTGGTTCTGACTCAGTAAAAGAATAGGAAATCCACTTTTTTGTTATTGTCACAGCTTCCATACGAATTTAGACTTCTACCCTCCCAGCATTTTTTTTTTATATTGAAAGAAATATCTTAAAACATGTTGTATCATGAACAACAACTCAACACTCTCTCACCACAGTATGCAGTGAGCATTGTATATCTTACCTCCGTCACAGAGGGTGTCGTTTTTCAGTGCAAAATGTATGTAATGGTTTCAAACTTTGTAAAATAGTGACGTAATAAAATCCATACGTTCCGCTCCTTTAACCAGGGAATTTATTCTTCAAAAATGTTTAAAGATTGTTTTAAATTGTGATGTTTTCCAGTAAAGTAAGAGTGAATGCTTTAAATGGAATTTCAAAAAAAAGTTATTTATAGATATTCAATGAGAATATTTTCACAGCAAAAATTATGGTCCGAGGTGAAGGATTTCTTCTTCTCTTATGTTTGCTTATTCTTTTTTACTTCCCTTACTTCATCCTCCTTTGTTCCAGAGAAATGTAGAGACAGGATAAAACTCTTTCTACTCTTTACAGAAGACCTATTTTTTGTGGTTCAGTCTGTTCAGTCTATTTAGTCGGTGATACTGTTCATGTGCATGTGGGTTATTTACAGATGATACTGGCATGTTTAATCGATCCAAAGTACTGAGGAAATATTTCCAGCCTGTAGGTTGTAGAGTATTTTTTTATATTGAAGGATAAGGTTCTTCATTAAATCAATTAAACTAGATCCCTTAATAGAAAGGTCTTGAAAATAATTTTCATTTTAGGTCCATCCCCCGTCATGCTGAGAAAGTTTTCTTAATATATACTCGGCATTTTTTCGCTCCTTTTGTGGAAAGCTTTATATCACTTTGCTTACTGTTTCATCCATTTCAGACGGCTCACCAGCATTTCAGTCTCAGAGTGAGGCTCATTCTCTAGACCTTACGCCAAAAAGAAGTAGTTATACGAGGTTCCTCTAGCTGACCTTGCTTTATAAAGGTCATATACCTCTGTAGCAAAGTCTTTTATTTCTTTATTTTTTTTATTAGGGGTTAACCTGAATTCCTTCAAAACCGATCTCATTTTCATATCCAAATCGTCTTCAGGTGACTGTCTAATAGAAGTATCTGGCTGGGTCAGACATATGAACTGATGGGTTGAAACCAGATCAAATTTTTTGGATGTTTTTGGATGTTTTGGTTGTTCTTAGAACAATTTATTTCCTAATAATTCCAACCAAAAATTCTCTGAAGTCTGAAGTTTCTAATACAGGGAGGATTAAACCAGCTTCTGTCAACGCTCAGATAAGAAGGACCCAGACAGATGTTTAGATTTCTCAAAAATGTTTTTCAAGTAACGGATCTGCAGTGAACAGCGAGGATGTCTAAGGCAGGAACCTCTGCAGGGAGAGAACACAGTTTAGTGATCATGTCTATCTAACGGAGGATGATGATGAACGTGTGAGTCTCTAACCTGGTGTTAAAGTTCAGTGCGTGCCCAGAGAACAAGGTTGGTCCCAGTCGGTTGGCTGCAACAAGACACAGCGGGAGCCACCCAGAGTGTCCCAGATGCTGAAGTCCCAGAGGTTGGAGGACTGGCAGGAGATCAGAGCCAAGCAGAGGAAGGAAGGCAGGATAATCCAGTAGCCTCGTGAGACCATCCTGATCTCGCGAGCTTTCAAGGTTTCACTCGCAGATCAGTCTGGCTACTTTCCGTTAAAGAAACTTTGGAGCCGTTCACCAAACGAACGTCCAATCAGCGTTGGCTTTGAGGCGGGTTGAGGTGTGACGCAACGAGAAGCGCGACAGTTTGGTCTAAAGAACATGACGGGTTCAGCCGATGAAACTAGCGTTAGCGTGGCTATCGAGCAAGTTTTATCGGAATTACAGAGTATTTCTTCACTGAAAGAAGAGCAAAACACTGCTCTGGAGGCTTTTCTCAGAGGAAAAGATGTTTTTGCTCTTCTCCCGACTGGTTTCGGCAACAGTTTGATCTATCAATTGGCTTGTGCCTGGCTTGTGGTTGTGTTTTCGTCGTCGCTCTGTTAGTAAGTCATATGCTTCGTTGATCTGACCAACATAGGCCAATCAGCTAACCAGTATTTTCGCCCCTTCCCAAAATTACTTCAACGGAAGGTTTCTAGATGGATATTAGGGGTGTGCAAAATAATCGTCATGATGATGCATTGTGATTCTAATTTTCATGATCTACTGCATCGATTCTTGACGCCAAGTATCGATTATTAATTAAAAAAAATGAGTAAATAAAATTGCATGAATGGTTGGCGAAAATCAGCCAAAAACAAGTGTAATATAACTTCCAGTCCAGTAGATGTCGCTGCGGATGTGTTGATGCACACTCCCTTGTGTCACAAGCATTTCTACTGCGCCGAGTCATTCAAAAACAAAACATGGAGGAGAAAATATTGCAATCCATCGCAATAATTCAAGTATCGTGATGCATCGCGATAGAATCACATCGTGGCCTGTGAATCGTGATTCGAATCGAATCGTGACTCCTTTGGCAATAGCCACCCCTAATGGATATGAGGAGCAAATCCTGCAAATCCATCTGGCGGAGTCAGGTTAATAATCCAGAGGGTGAAGCAAAAGCCGGTGTCGAAGAGGTGCTCAGGAATTCAGGCCAGAAGATCAGAAGTCTGAGGAGGTAACGAAGGGAAATAAAGGACAGCGTCAGAAATCAGTTCAAGGTTTGGAACACAGGCAGAAATCCAGCAGGAGTCCGAGAACAGGTCAGGCAGACAGATCAGAACAGGAATAGGCAGGCTCAGAAGTCCAGAAGCAGACTGGGTCAGGATCAGGCAATCAGAAAACACTTTAAAACACTAGAAAACTCTCCCCACAGGCACAGGAATAATCTGGCACTGATGACTGGTTAGAGGGATGGTTAAATGGAGGCAGGAGCATTTGGAGCAGATGAATGGTAATGAGATACTGAGCAGAGCTAGGTAGGTGAATGAAATGAGTAATCAGTCCAATCATCAGTGCCAAGATCATGACACCTCGAGATTTGAGCACAGACCGCTATCGTTTTATTCCCACACATTTATCCACCAGTAGACTGATTATCTTTTGTTTTTTCAGTTTTTGATGTTGTGAAGGAGTTAACTTATTTCCGTTTAAAATATTTAGGGCAGTTTCACACAGAGCTATGAGAAAGTCAGGTGAACTCTGTGCCAGGGTAGCTTTACATTTCTGGGCAGTGTCAAAATACAGTGCCTTTAATTATGGCACAATCCTTTTTATAGATGACAGGCTACAATATTTATTTGTAGTTTATCCCTGGGACTTTTAAATAGAATAATGTATTTAGCATTCAAGCTAATAGAGTAGTTTGGCTATCACAATCATGTTGGTAAAACTGCATGAATATCTTGGCAACCTGCTCATTTTCTCCTGCCTGAAATATGAGGTTGTCAAGATTGTTGGGATCTGGAGATCTACCACCTGTCTCCAGCAGAGAGCGCCGTGGGTCTCCTGGGCTGGAGCCCTCAGCACACCTGAGGATCATCAGCCAATCAGGAGACCTTCTACATAAGCAGCAGTCAGACCTTCCTTCAACGCCGCAGTGTTGACCAAGTTTGGTTAGCGAACCTGAGCCTCTGTTTACCTTAAGTGAATCTTAGTTGACTCTAGAAGAGAAACTAGATTCTAACCTGCCTCTGTCTTCTTTGCTCACAGAAAACCCGACTAAAGTCTGAAGCTCTGGATGAGCTTTGCCTGGAAACCTGCCTGCCTGCCCAAGGAAGCCAAACCTGAAGATATCAGTCTGGATTCCTCCACCAGCTCTCAAGGAAGAGTTAGGAAACCAAGCCAAGGTCTGAAACTCACAAGCCAGAAGCTAGACGCTGCTGCCGCTGAGCTCTCTGCTGAATCTACAGTCTCTGGACCCAACCGGTTCCCCCCTCTCAAAGGGATCAGCCAGAACCTCATCAAGGTACATTCTGAATAGACACGCTAGACAAACCATCGGAGCTGCCTGGCTAATCAAACTATCCATCTCTGCAGATATCAGTCATTCCAGTCCCGGACCAGTACCTGAACCAGTTCATATTACTCTGTGTGTGTGTTCCTTCAATAAACTCTGTTAAACTTTTACTCAGCATCGTGTGGTGTTCTGCATGTGGGTTAAGTCTCTTAAGCCTATCATGACAAAGTTGACATTAATCCTTGTCTTGAAATGAAAGTGGGACTCCTTTAAAGGTAATTTAAAGGTATTTCTTTTTTGCAAATCAGCATTACGCTGATTGGGAATTTCCTGATTAGGAGAAGGTGTGGACAGAAGGATCTAGAACAGCATTACCAGTAGCTGTGGCCATAAGATCTTCACTGCCTGTCACAGTGGCAATCCCTGAACCTAGTGGTGGACGTTGGTAGTGAAGGATACTGTCAAGCTGAAGAAGGACAATTATTGAGCCTAGTTAGCTTGTGGGCCTCCTCAGGCTGTAAACAGGTGTCATGAGGCCAAACGTGCTGCAGTCTGCATTATGTCCTATTAACTAAAGCTATTCTTGATGCATATTGTTGTATTTTTTAGGCAGGAATTAGTTCTACCTCTTTTGGCCTAACTTTGTACTTAACCCCCTGTCTGCTGTTGATACCTTTGTCTCTTAGTGTCTTAGTGACTTAGTATCATTAAAGAAAGGCAGTCAGCCAATAACACATGCAGACTGCTTAATTTAAGAGTATTCCTACTAGGGCTGAACGATTTTGGAAAATAATCTGATTGCAATTTTTTTTCTTTATAGTGCGATTTAATGCAATTATTTTCCCCAGTTTAATTGATCATGTCTTTTTTTAAAAATATACAAACTGCAAATCAATCTGTTTCATCGCTGTGCAGATTAGGTGCTAAAAGACACGCTGTGTCCTAATTAATGATCGCGTTCTGCCTACGATATATTTCAACCAAAATTGCAATTTAATTTTGACTTTTCTCTACATAACCACAAGCAACAAAAATGGCCTCTAAATAAAGACAATTGTAAACAAGGACTATTTAAATCAAGAACTTTTAATGTTTTTATTAATCAGAATATTATTCAAGAGAACAGCTTTTAATTTGAACATCAGTCCTTGTTGAACATGAAGTCCAAAGTGCAACCAACAAACCAGTCTATGTATTAAACTGATTAACTGGTACTTGTATGGTGCTATGTATGAATATATAAACTCTAAAACAAGTAATAAAATTAGATTATCTCACTGCTGCAACTATCTTCCCTTCCATGTGGAGGCAAATCCAGTTTAATCATTTTATTGACACCTAAAGAACGCGTCTGATTCACTAATTGTTACATAGCCAAAAATTGCAGACGTCCGCGATTTAGAAATTGCATTTTTTTCAATCGCGATTATATTGAAAATGCGATTAATTGTTCAGCCCTAATTCCTACAGTAAAAATATAAAATCCTACATATCATCTTTAGATGCAGAAAAAGCATTTGATAGAGTAAACTGGACATTTTTATTCGCTACTCTACATAAATTTACACTCTGTGTACACAAAATGAAAATAAAAGTTGACTAAGTCTAATACTAAAGTCTAAGTCTATTTTGAAGGTGTGATAATGGCGATCAGTCTCTCATAGTAACTGGACACAAACTTGACATTAAAGCAAAAATGCCAAAACAAAAAAAAAATTTTTCTATATTTTAATATTTACATAAATGAAGTTGTAGATTTTCATTTTCAGGAATAATCGGTTCTATTCTTCTCCCGTGCATCTTCCACCGATTTCCCCTGTCATTGTTCTGAATCATGATGGCACAAATGAAATTAACAGCGATCGCAGAGCTGCTTGTTCATCAGCTTCCAGATGATTTGAATAACAAAACCCTGTAACAGCACATATAAAGCATAAAAGCCCCCTGGCAGTGGCGGCTTTTTGGACAGAATCCCACAAACACACATTCAACATGAGCAAGGTGGGTAGAGAGATGATCTGAGTTTATATGTCTGGATCAACTGCTGGGACTTTACTCTACAGAGCAGCAATTCCGAAAACGTGACGTATTAACCAAGAGGGGGAAATGAAATCCTTTCTTCTTTTTCTATTTCTAGATCATCTTCTATGAGGAGAGGAACTTCAAGGGGCGTCACCATGAGTTTATGAGTGACTGCCCGGATATGTCCTCCTTCCTGAGCAGGTGTCTCTCCTGCAGGGTGGAGAGTGGTTGCTTTGTCGTATACGACCAACCTGACTTCCTAGGAAACCAGTATTTCCTGAGAAGAGGCGAGTATTCTGACCACACCTCTTTCGGCATGAGGGACTCCATCCGATCCTGCCGCTTGATTCCCCAGGTATTCACAGGCTATTTTAAAACTATCCTACAATGACTTAATGTAAATTATATCACACATATCCCAGAATGATGATAGAGTTTCTGTTTCTGACTGTTCTACGTCCCATGCGGACTGTCTTTGTGGCTCATTCAACAGAATCAAAGTTCTTTCAGGATGCAAATCTTTGAGAGGGAGAATTTCTTGGGTCAGAGTCATGAGCTGGTGGACGACTGTGAAAACATCATGGAGCGCTTCCGCATGTCAGACTGCCAGTCCTGCAGGGTGATGGACGGTCACTGGCTTATGTACGAGCAGCCCGGCTTCAGAGGCAGGATGATGTACCTGAGGCCTGGAGAGTACAGGAGCATCAGAGAGCTGGGACAGAGCAGCATGAGGCTCAGCTCCGTCAGGCGCATCCTGGATTCTTGTTGAAGCTGAACAGTCATGTGTTCATGAATGAAATTAAAAAGAAATCCAAAACAAAGCTTTGTGATTGTTCTTTGATTTTTCTGTTAGCTTACTTCACGAATATGTTATTGAATACATTACAGAGGAATTATTTTAAATGAGAAACGAGGAAATGTGAAATATTTAAGTTCCGCCAGAGAACACAAGCACCAAAGATAAATATAGAGCTGAAGCCATGACATTTGCAAAGGTAGAAAAAAATGAGAAAACCTCTCTTCATTAGCAAATCCATTCATAGTAGAATTTAGTTCAATATGTTAATTTTTATTTAAAACATCTGAGAAAAAAATGATTAATCAACCGAGGAATTAGACAGATCAAACAATTTCTGGTTCCGGTTCTTTGAAATGTAAGGGGATTTTCATCCTTCAAATCCCCTTAAATCTATTTTCAGAACATCCTTTTTTCAGGGCTTCTATATGTATATCTATCTTTTCATTATTGTTATTTTATTGTCACAAATGTTTAATTTATCTTAAATAAAAATCACTTTACTACCACTTTCTTGTAGTCTACTTCTGTAGCTTATGGTTTCTTATTTAATCCATTAGTTTTACATCTTTCTTCTGAAATGGTTCTTTGTTTTCAAATAATATATTCTCCAGTACCTTTTAGAAAAAGTGCTGGTTTGTGTCAACGTATAGCAACACTTAACACGTTGACGCTGACATTACTATAACTTAACCCACAAATAAGTGAAGTCACATATTTCACAGGAGGATATCTGCCCTCTGACAAGTTTCAAGCACAGCCTAAAGACATAGAGAAGGTGCTGTTAGAACTATGCCTAGTAGTGACCATTGGCTGGATGGACACAGCAAAGCGGTGAACGTCAATATCTCACTGTTTGAATAGGGTTGGCTCTAAATTGCACGTTCATGAGCAGTGTTGCTCCAAACTGGATTTAATTCACCCTCCTGTTGTCCTCATTTTCTGTATACACCCTGTGTCCTCCGGGTCAAAATGACCCGTCTTCACTAAACCCCCAATATAAGCAGCTTAATTTAATTGTAAACACAAAATTTCATCTTGTATATTGTAATCCACCACAAAATGTGTGAAAACTTTAGTTTTCCCTCTCCACTTGTATTTTCTATACATTAAGAAAAGAAAAAAAATGTGCAAAAAATAGTTTCGAATGCATTTTTATTCATCTCAATTACTCATTTTCTTTTACTTTTCTGCAGTGAACAATTGAAGAGAATGTACAATACAAAAATATGAGAAATAACATCACCCATTCAGCTAATTAGCACATGTAGGGCAGTATGCAAGTGCACAGCCTTTGCAGATATTATTTCTTACACCTGCAGCACACAGTATGTGTTTTACAGTCCTTCGTTTGAGGGCAGAACTGACATCTCTTCCTCTTACTTGCCCTAGCTGGGGAAGTGGCTGCGGTTGATGAATCCTTAGGTTGATCATGAGCTGCTGCACTCTGAATAGCTTTCACAACTGCTGCTGAGGCTTCTGTGTGGGGTACATGCTTCCTTCTTTCATTGAGTGGAGTTACAAGTGCCTTTCCTAGCTGCTCCAGGAACACCCTCCTCTTTTTGTGCTTACGAGACATCCAGGTTGGGTTGATCTCTCTCCTAATCACAAAGGCATTGTAGGAGGACACATCAATGATGTTGTGGAAGATGACCAGGGGCCAACACAGTCATTCTTTTGCAGCTATATGTTCCAATAACCTTATCTAGGTTGTCCACACCGCCTTTGTTGCGGTTGTTTTCCAGGATGATGATTGGCTTCCTGTCCTCACGATCACTAATGTCGCCGTCTTTGTGCAGTGTGCTCAGAAGAACAAAATCCTTTTTTTCTTTGGGAGGTAGGAAACTAGAATGGTGGTAGGCTGAAGGCAAACTTTGAGGAGAAGACCTCTCTCTCCTTTTACACAAGCAGTGCAGGTGGGAGCTCAGGCTTGTTCTTTCGAACTTTTTCAACCATGGAGATCTTCCTCTTCAGGAGCTGCTGTCTGAAAGAGTCTGAGTGGCATTGTGGCTTCCACTCTCTGCATCCCATAGACTAGCTGCAGCCTCACCTCGGGACCTGTATACACCTGCTAGGATTAGCAGCCCTAAATAGGCCTGGAGGTCAATCTCATCCATCTTTTTCCAGCTGTCTCCATATTTGAGAAAACCCTCCAGATTTGGAGGTAGAATGTAGAAACAATATCATGGGCATGAGAAACGGCATACCTTATGGGTCCTGGGCTCATCTTTACAATGTTTTGTTCTTCATGCCTACCGTGTTGGTCATATGCTGCTGACAACCTTGTTATTTTGCAAAGTCTCACTTTCAGCTTCAGGGTTTTTCTTCTTCTGAAGATAATTCATTATGCTCTGGGTTTTATTCCTCTCCATCTTCTTCTTCGGATACATCCTCTACTTCCTCTTCTGAATCAGAGTGGTCTTGCTGGACATGTAAGAAAATCACCTCTAAAGCCTCTTCAGTGTTGTCATGCACACTCATGGCTTCAGCACAGACACACTTCAGGGTCCTGTTATGCAGGACCTTTATAACCTCTGGAAATAACAAGTGGTCTTCTGAAGTCTGCGAGAACACCACCTTTTTTTGCCTTGTTTACTTCTGCTATTGATTAGTCTGAGACACAACTAAAACTGTAACATTCTGTGGTTTGAAAATAACTCTGTGACCTTGATTTCAGCTCTATTTGCCTCATGGGTCATTTTGACCCGAAGACCATCTTTGTACCTTTTTTTGTACAGCTTACATGGAAATGTGAATAAAAGCAACAATTAACTTTTTCTATTGTCTTGGCCAATCTAGGAAAAGTCTTAAAATCTCAAGTTAAAAAAATAACATTTGGTGGATTTTTTGGGGGATTTTAACACAGTGGCGGGTCATTTTGACCCGAGGACAACAGGAGGGTTAATTAATCTTTGACACCAAAAGTTCAGAGTCACAACATTTCAGCTGCATCAGATTTTAATTTGAATGAACTTCATCCTCAGGAATATTTAAAACAGGTGCATCTTACTAATGCATCCTCAGAGCTGCACCTTGTGCATCGTAATGGACCACTTTCCAACACATTGCCGTGGTGAATCAACGACTCTGTCTGAACAATACCAACACTGACCACACTGAAGGTCAGGAGACAGGCTGAGGCATCGCTAAGATTTAAAGGTCACAAAATAAATCTGTGAGCTTTAATTTGTCTTCATATTGTCATAATGGGTTTGGGTTCCTAGCCCATATGCAGAACACACTCAGAAACTGGGAAATAGTTCAACGTTTTAATGAAGAATATTAACAAACGGGTCAGGGGGGTAATCAGGTCCAGGGGCTGGTTACGACTGGGTACAATGTTCAGAGGTTTGAATTGAGCAGGCAGAAGGGGGAACCAGGAGGGCTCGGAGGCTGACGGCAGGCTGAGGGCTTGGTGGAGGTTGAGTTTGGTAGAGCTTGTAGATCACCTGGTTTCAATTTCAGTTTCCCTTCCAGATTTTTCTGGGGGCTGGCTGACAGATCCTTGACAGGTTTGGATCTCCAGGGTTCTACTGAGATCAGACAGACCGTTTTCCAACAGAGAAAACTCTTCAGGGGGTTTCTGGTTTCAGGCAGGTTCAATCTGGGAAGCAGAGAAGACAAAAATGGATCAGGTTCAGGTTCAGGTTTCGTAGTCTGGAGACTAGACAGGCAGGTTGGCTCAGGGTTTGGTGTTCCGTGACTGACTAACACTCTGGCACTGGAGTGAGGTTCTCAGCCCGCTTAAGTACTGGTCTCCTGATGAGCAGATGAGAAACAGCTGGTGAAGTCAGCTCCAGCTTCAGGAGATCCAGTATGCCCTCTGGTGGAGAAAGGTAGACAGATACCCCAGATCCCAACAGTAACACAAAACCCCTAGGAAGGGATCCTCGGCGCCCTCTGGTGGGCAAGCCTCAGGATCCCAACACATATTTCATGATATGTTTCGGCTTGGTGGACAGGTCTCCAGTCCATCACAGGGCAACACAGAGAAAAACAGGACAGACATCCATTTTCACACACTCACACCTAAGGAGAATGTAGAGAAGCCTATGAACCTAACAATCATGTTTTTGGACTGTGGGAGAAAGCCAGAGTACCTGGAGCGAACCCATGCATGCTCAGGGAGAACAAACTCCATGCAGAAAGACCCTGGGCCTGAAATCGAATTTAGAACCTTCCTACTGTAAGGCAGCGGGGCTACCCACTGGTCCACCGAGCAGCCCGGCAATAAGTTATTATAGTAAAAATTTTTTCGATCACAAAAACCTTAGCATTGAAACATGGATGTGTGTTTAGGTTTTTTTTTCCCCCATGAAATGCGATCAACCAGTACACAGGAGTTCCACTGACACTGCACAAATCTACATATACATCCACACAGTCAGAAATGACTCAGCAGAAATAATGAACAAGGAGATCCATTCTGTCAGAGCAAGGTTCTTTTGACATTGTAGTCCTGAAATTTATTTTTGCTAATAAAGATTGAACACTGTGTATAAGCTTTTTATACAGCTTATGGACTTTGGACCAGATACACAGTAATACTTATGCCTAAGCTGCAGCTTTAACTGCATGATGCTGTGATTAAACATGTAATCTTCATAGGTTTTGCTTTTGATCTTTGCATACATGTATTTACAGTACTGCATGTACTACATGCTTTGCGTGTTGTGTGATTTTTACTGTTGTTTCTTGCAGGTTGTTATGTGCGTCGGGCACATTAATTATTTTTGTTTCTTTATTTTTTTACCCTTTTAGTGTTGTATAGACCTTAGTTGAGTCACATAAATTTTAGAGTTGATAATTATTTCTTTATTTCTTTTGTAACTGATTTGATTACGTTAATTGGTTGTGATTTTGGTCCGCCTATAAGTAGGCTGGGTTTTTCTCTCTCTCTCCCCCTTCGAACCTTCTGATCGAGCCACCGTCACAGAGAGCGCGTCCTGACGCGATGCGCGCGTCTCCCGTCTTTGTAGGCCGCCGCTGACCTCTCCAGCCCGCCATGTGGTATTTTTGTTCGTTAGCCTTTGTTTTTTGCTGATTTTTTGTAACTTTCACCTGGTGGGACCGGTTGTCCTGTTTTCGTTTTATTTTTTATTTTTTTAGGGTTTTAACTGTTAGTTCGTTACTAGCAGAGGCTTCAACGGCCCTGTATAGGGTTGGCCCTCTGCTGTACCGTTTTGGTTCTTTGGATCGGCTCACCAGGTCCAACTTTCTGTTCATACTTTTGTTTTTTGTTTTTTCTTAGAGTTTTTTTTCGGACACGGGGAACTGGGGAAAAATCTGACTCTCTGTTTTTTTTGTCTCTTTGCAGAAAAACAAACAACTGATCTACAAAAAGAAGTTCCAGAGATTAAGAATGAAAATAATTCTTTTGAACCTCATGTTTGTCTCGTGTCCTCAAATACGTTGTCTTAACACAGGTATTGAAGCAGATAACTTGGAGCTTTCAGTATTTTCTGCGTTTCTCCCCCTGCTTAATTCTCAGCCCCTCTCATTATCCTCCCTCCGCCTCAGTCTCCATATGTTTTTTTTAAATTGTTTTCCCAAAGCCACCTCTAATAATGTTTTTATAAATTATTACACAGTGGAACCTTTTGGCAACAGTCATTATGTTCTATCTGCGAAACCATATCTTTGTGACTCTTATCCAGCACTGGGACATCAATTCCCAGTTCAACCTTAGCAAACAGGACACGTTAAGGAAGTGTGGCAAGAAACCAAATTTAACTTTTCTGGCACTAGTCTGATTAAACAATGTAGGAGTATAGCATTTCTAGCTGTGCTTTTTATCCCTCTGACTGCAAATAGTCCCTGCTGATATTTTCTGCTGTCACCAACCTGTACCCATAGCACTGCCACTGCAGTTGGCACTGCACCAGATGCATTCACAGTGGAATAGTAACCATTTACTGAGCTATTTACTAAACATTATAGCCCCGTATGCTATGCTGCTGAGTAAGATATTTTTTTAACAATGGCTCCATAGATCATTTAGCCATCATGGTGGGTATAAAAGTGACACAGTGGTCTTACCAAAGTACCAGTGCAATCAGGGACAAGACTGATCACCAAAATGGGCAGAGTAAGAGAAGTTTCTGGGTTTTCAACAATAGCAGATAGATTTCTGATCATAATATGAAATTATCTTGTTTTCCAGATCATCTTTTATGAGGACAAAAACTTCCAGGGTCGCTCCTATGAGACCAGCAGTGACTGTGCAGAGCTGACCTCTTACCTGAGCCGCTGTAACTCCTGCAGGGTGGAGAGCGGCTGCTTCATGGTCTATGAACGTCCAAATTTCATGGGCCACCAGATGCTTATTAGGCGAGGAGAGTACCCTGACAACCAGCGGCTAATGGGAACGAGCATGAGTGACTGCATCCGCTCCTGCCGCATGATCCCTTTGGTAAGGAACTATAACTACACTCCCAAAGAAAAAAATAGTTTCATCTGCAGGTTTTTTTTTTTTTTATGAAAATCTGATCACAAGGTCACTTGTAGACCAAAAAAATTTTTTTTCTTGTATGCACATTTTAAAGGTGTAGTAAAAGTAGTAAAACCTGTCCTGTTGTTTATTTTCCTGAAATTTTCATGTCAACTTAATAGCACAATTTCTCTATATGTTTCAATCAAACTCTTCTTTGGTAAAAATGATTCCTTGCAGCACAGAGGTCCATTCAGAATGAGGATCTATGAGCGAGAGAACTTCAGTGGTCAGATGAACGAGTTGATGGAAGACTGCGACTCCATCCAAGAGCGTTACCGCATGTCCAACTGCCAGTCTGTTCATGTGATGGATGGCCACTGGCTGCTGTTTGAGCAGTCCAGCTTCAGAGGCAGGATGATCTACCTGAGGCCTGGAGAGTACAGGAGCATGAGAGACATGGGAACAGGTCCCATGGACATGAGGATTGGCTCCATCAGACGCATCATGGAATCCTGTTAGTTGGGACAGAAAAGATACTTTTATGAAAATTACTAATTGGAAAAACAACTTTTTTGCAACTGGGGTTTCCTTGAAAATCTGGGCTTCACATTTAAGATAAAACTATCTAAAATTAACTGTTTGCTTATTCTGTAGTAAATGATGATGACTGTATCAAGCCAACTAAATGACGTGAAACCACAAGAATGTTAAGAAAAATAAAAAAACAAGAAAAAGTACATTTTGAGTCACTAATTTTCTACTAGCTTTACACCCACACTAACCTTTAAAATAACGTGACTATTTCACTTTAGAGGGCTATTCAGTGGAAAAGGGGGTAGCCCCGCTGTCTTGTAGGAAGAAGGTTTCAGGTTTGATTCCCAACCCAGCCTCTTTCTGCATGGCGTTTGCATGTTACCACCAGTGTTGGGCATATTACTTTGAAAAAGTAATTAGTTATAGTTACTAGTTACTTCTGCCAAAAAGTAACTGAGTTACTCCACAATAAAAGTAACTAGTTACTAGTAAAAGTAACTATTGCGTTACTTTTGCGTTTCTCGCCCCCGTAACCCTCCCCACCCAGCCCCCACCTTCTCGCCGTTTGTTTCCAAAGCCAGCAGAATAGAGCGGATGACAAAGACAAGAACCTGCAGAGAGTTTAGCATTTATTGCAACTCAACGTAAATGACATCAGGGGGGAACGCCATGTGAAGTTTTTTAACAGGGCATTCAGATTCAAGATTCAAGAGACTTTATTGTCATTCACATCACGTGTTACATGAGGTACAACGAAATTGAGAGTCACGGCCCCAGTTACATCCGAATATAAAAAATAAAATATAAAAACTAGCTACAAGATCAAATTATATAAATAGAAAAAAATATTTACAGGTATATAAAAACAAGAAGTAGAGAATAAAATGTATATTAATAGGAATGTACAGGATGGATGAAGTATGAGTAATGTAGCAGCGTGGGAAGATAAATATAGCAGTGCAACATTTTAAAGTGTCTGAGTGTAAACTGCAAATACAGTGTCATTTGGGGGGGTTAGGGGTTGAAGTGACCAAGTTATTGTTAGGGACAGTGCAGTGAGAGAGACTGAGAGGAGTTTGAGAGTCTCACAGCTTCTGGTATGAAGCTGTTTCTCAGTCTGGTTGTCCTGCATTTGATGCTCCGCAGCCTCCTGCCTGAGGGTAGCGGGACAAAAAGTGAGTGTGCTGGGTGAGTGGGGTCCTTCATGATGCAGGAGGCATCTGGTGAGTGTATGAAATTAATAACTGGGGATGTCTAATTCTGAAATCCTGTGTGTTTGGGTTGTTATAGATACTGCAACATCTATCTATCATCTATCTATCTAGATGTATACTCTGTGTGTGACATAAAATATGGATCTCCATCCCTGCCACAAAGGCCATCAAATAATGTTTAAAATAAAGAAATACAGTAGAGAAGGCAGAGTATCCATCCATCCATCCATCCATCCATCCATCCATCCATCCATCCATCCATCCAGATTTCTCCCTTTCTCCATATAGGCTAACATTTCATCGTTCACGCTCTCCATAGTTCTCCTGTGGCGCGAGCACAGGACGACTGTTGCGCGCCTTTAGCGAGCATGCGCATTTCCTGTCGCTTGCGCGGTGAATCGTGCCGCCTGCACTGTGCGGAGATGCAGGGGAAACCGTATGTGATGAGGAAACGCAGCTCGACGTAACACCGGTATTTCCATCTGGAAAACGCTTTTTGCTGCTGGAGTCCTCCTCACTCTCCATCTCTCTGTGTGTGCTGTACGTTAACACCCGCCAGCGGAAACACCCACCTACCCAGCTGACAGACGGAATCTCTCTATACATCAGCCATTCTCATCCTCCCCTCTCTCATGACAAGGCGCGCACGAGTCCTATCATGAAAAAAGGTTCATTGTGCGACCTGAGTAACGTCCAGTAACGGGGTGTCTGCAATGGTAACTGCGTTATGGTTACAGTCAAAGTAATTAGTTAGATTACTCGTTTCTAAAACAAGGTACCGTAACGGCGTTAGTGACGCCTTTAATTTCAACCCCGTTAGTCCCATCACTGGTTGCCACTAAGCATGCGTGGGTTCTTTCCAGGTACTCCGGTTTCTTCCCACAGTCCAAAAACATGACTGTTATGTTAATTGGCTTCTCTAAATTCTCCTTAGGTGTGAGTGTGTGTTTGAATGGTTATCTGTCCTGTTTGTCTCCATGTTGCCCTGCGATGGACTGGTGACCTACCCAGGGTGGACCCCGCCTCTCACCCGTTGACAACTGGAGATAGGCACCAGCACCCCTTGTGACCCCACTTGGGATAAGTGTGACGAAAAATGGATGGATGGAATGGAATTTTGCACATCCTAATTACCTGGAATTAAGCAGACTTGTAAATGAACATTAAAATTCCAATTTTAGGGCAAGGTGTGACATAGCTTACATGTATTTTTATAAAAAGTATTTTAAAATGTACATTAAAATGGTTACATGATAAATACATTGAAATTTATTTTAGTGTTTGTTCATCCTTTATTAAACGTTTTGTTTGCAAAGATATCTAAACCCAGATAAACACACATCAAAAGACAAACTGAAATTTAGTCAACATACTTTTTTCAGAATTTTGTTTGAAAACAGTAAAGTAATTGGCCTGTGCGGGGCAAGTGGGCCCCGATCCCAGGGGTAGCTTTTGCTCGGGGTGGTCTGGTCCGGGTGCGGGCTGGGGGGCCGGTGACACCGCTCTCTCCCCCCCCCCACCCCACCCCCCCACCCCCAAACCAGATTTTAGGTTCCCTTATTGGGTCATCCGATAACCCTGGGACCAACCACCGGTACCGGCGGGTCTTTGGTCCTGGTATTATCGGATGTGAGTGTTATGTGTGAATGTGCGTCCGCGTTTTTTTTTTGTTTTTTTTCTGTGTTGTGTGAGTGGGGGCACTAAGGTTGGAAGGCGTGAATGAGACTGTGAGTTTTTTTTGTTTTGCTTTTTCTCTCCCAGGTTGGGGTCTGAACTGCTTCCTCTCTCAAGCACATCTCAAGTCTCCACCATGTGCGGAGCCCATTCCCCCCGTCCTGCTCTCCCTCCGCTGGCTGGTCCCTGAGCTCGCCGGTGCACTGGTGGACCTCGGGGTTTGGGGATGGATGCCCGAGTGGCTACTGGCTAATTCCTGGCGGCTTCTCGGCGGGACCCGGCCGGGGCCTGGCTGGGGCTCCTGCCGGGGGGTAGGGCGCCCCTGGGGCCTCATATCCCTGAGGGCCAAGGGCCGGATTCACTTCGGGTTGGCTGGCTGCCGGCGGAGCCCGCAGACTCGTCCCCATGGCTCCCGGGGGCTCCGAAATTGAGGTGGCTGAGGGACTTCCTTGGGGCTGTCTCTCCTCCTCCCTTGGTGGGGATCGGATTTCCTGGGTTGGCCCCTCCTTGGTGCCTTCGCTCTTGGTGTCCCTTTGGGCGTTTGGGGATTTGAGTTTCCTGGCGCTTGCCTCGATGCTCTGGGGGGGCACCTCTTCGGCTCTCCACAACCACTACTGAGCATTTTTTTCTTTGGATAAACTTTACATGCACAGGTGCACTTTTACAAACAACTACAGGTGCTTGGTTCCAGGTACTTAGATATTAACTTCCATACAGAAAGCCCATATTCCTATCTTCAGGTAACACAGAGTACATGTCAGATTAAATAATAGTACTTCAGTGATAGTTTCTAGGTGTTACGTTATTGTATGTCTCGTACCATGTCCGTTGGTTGTGCTGTTCTTCTTACATCTCTTTGCAGGTGATGAAGCAGACTGAAGATGTTTGATCATTATCTACCTTTTATGTCCTCTTTCTTTCATCTTTCCTCCTTTTTTTCAGTTTTTCCTTTCCTGTTCTACTTACATTCCACTGTCCATATAATCTGTTAAACTCTGCATAATTATAATAAAGCAATTTATATGCATGAAACAAGCAGAACTCTATGGCAATAGCCGTACTGCTCCACTTGTGAAAGTAAAATCTGTTGGGCTCTTTTTGGCATCAAGACAATTATTCTTATTGCCACATTGCCAGACAGGACACTGTAAAAAAAAAAAAAAGAAAAAAGAAAACATTTAATCAGTGCTTTGTTAACAACAATTCTACTAACATTTGAAACATACCACAAAGCAAAATCTAAATCCAGAGGTCTTGTGGCTGCGATCTGTTTATGCCAGTATGCACCAGTTAAAGAAAGGGGTATCTGTAAGAAATCCTTTCTATGGAAGGTGAGGCAGCATCTGAGGTAACTACTGAATATGAACTGGGTTTAGATCACAGGTGTCAAACTGGTTCCAGAAAGGGCCGTATGGTTGCATGTTTCTTTCCAACCAAACAATAGCAAACTAGACTCCATTCATAGCATAAAGTCATTATGTTCAGATTGCAATCCCTTGATGAGTTGACTGGATTCTGGTGTGCATTTGCTTGGTTAGTGAAAAAACCTGCAGCCACACGGCCCTTTCTGGAACCAGTTTGACACCCTTGGTTTAGACTGTTTTTATCCAGTTGAACCTACGGAGTTAGCAAAATTATTACCTTCATCTAAGCCTTCAACTTGCTTGTTAGATACGGCTCAAGTTATTTAATGATGTATTCCCTCTGATTTCTACCTTCATTTTAGATTAACCTATCCCTGTTACAGGGATATGTACCTCATGTCAAGGCTCAGAACAGAGAACCCAGTATTCAAGCAGACAGACAGTATGATATCTAAAAAAAAGAGTTTATTTAAAGTGACAGATCTGCAGTGAACAGCTAGGGCGTCTAAGGCAGTAACCTCTGCATGAAGAAAACACATGTTAGGGACCACATAAATCTGGTAGAGGAAATTTACAAACGTGTGAGTTACTTTCCTTGTCTTAAAGTACAGTTTGTACACAGAGGACACGGAAGGTTCCAGCCGGTCGGCTGCCGACAAGATGTGGCACACGCTGTGCCAGACGTTCAAATCCCGGAGACCAAGCAGGAGATCAGATCCGAGCAGGCAGTGGAAGTCAGGACTATCCAGAGGACGAAGCCAAACCTATTGTCGAGGAGGTGCACAGGAGTCCGGGCCAGAAGACCAGAGGTCCGAAGAGGTCGGTGTCAGGAAGCAGTTTTAGGTTCAGTAAGCAACAAAATCCAGCATGAGTCCAAAGACAGGTCAGGCAAACCGATCAGAACGCAAACAGGCTCAGAGGTCCAGATGCAGAACGGCTCAGGATCAGGAAATCAGAAAGAATAATACTCGCTAGAAGACTCTTACCATGGGCTCAAATAATATGGTGCTGATGACTGTGAGAAGGCAGCTTAAATAGAGATTGAAATAGGTGAAACACATAAGCAGAAATGGGAAATTGAGTCGAGCTATGCAGGTGAATGAAATGCGTAAACAAGCCAGTCATCAGTGTCAAGATCATGACCCCTCAGGCTTATAAAGTAGCTGTAAACCTTCAACTTAGAAACCGTCTCCTGAAACAGCTGCTTGGTCAGTTATAGACCTATACCTAGTCTTGCTTTCTTATATAAAATTCTTGAGTAAACAGTTGGGATTTAGAGGTTATCATAGCACTGAAACAGCTCTGGCTAAGGTCACTAATGATATTCTGATGGCCTTAGATAACAGACTTCTATTGAAAATATCTGATTGGCTCCAAAATGTAACATTTGGTAGGAGACAGATTTCTAAGTTATTAAGATCCTCTATGGATACTATTACCAGTTTTAATCTGTCATTCACTCTACTTTTTAAGATTAATCCTAAAACTTTCCCTTTTAACCAGCTAATACAGTAACTGTGGAAGCTTACATTATCCTAAGATTTTTCTGTAGTTATGCTTTTATAGCCAATGCCGCGATAGATAGATAGATGATAGATAGATAGATAGATAGATAGATAGATAGATAGATAGATAGATAGATAGATAGATAGATAGATAGATAGATAGATAGATAGATAGATAGATAGATAGATAGATAGATAGATAGATAGATAGATAGATAGATAGATAGATAGATAGATAGATAGATAGATAGATAGATAGATAGATAGATAGATAGATAGATAGATAGATAGATAGATAGATAGATAGATAGATAGATAGATAGATAGATAGATAGATAGATAGATAGATAGATAGATAGATAGATAGATAGATAGATAGATAGATAGATAGATAGATAGATAGATAGATAGATAGATAGATAGATAAGATAAGATAAGATAAGATAGATAAACTTTATTCCGGACTCATGGTCCAATAAATACATACATAAAAATAAAATAAAAAATAGTTAATTATAAAAACCCAATACAAGTACCATTATCGAATAAATAGGATCTTTAAGAAGACAGGAATACCAGTGTCTCCACAGCTTAGACTGATATCGGATTGCACTATGTGTGGTATCAGTGAGAGATAAAATAATATTGTTTTCAGATGCATTTAACCTACAAATAAACGTATACATTAACTTTTGTAGAACAGCTTGTAGGGTATTAACTCTTGCTGTGACAAACATCTCACTTGCACTGGACCATCTTGGACGTTTCAAAAGTACCCGCATAGCATCATTATAGGCCACCTGCAGCCTTTGCAGGTTGACTTTTCTATATGTAGTCCACAGGTGAGCAGTGTACAGAGAGGTACAATATGCATTAAACAGTTCCACTTTGACTTTATCAGTACATGAACCAAATTTACGTGCAAGGGTATTAGCTTGAGCATACAACAATCTACATTGTCTGGAAATATCATCATCGTCTGACAGATTTTCTGTGATGATGTGCCCAAGATACTTGGTTTTATTTGTTACACCCAACACAGTATTTGACAGCAAAAAATCTGGAAACTCAGTAGATTTATCTTCCTTACTCCTACAGATCATGATCACACTTTTAGATGGATACTATACTATACTATACTTTTTATAAAAAAATTATTTTACAATAAATTGGCTACTTTGATACAAGTACCTGTACCAAGTTAGCCTCCAGTAATTTTGCCAGCTCTGTATTACATCCATTATTTCTTCAGGTACCTTAGGAGTACTTTGAAAAAGTTACTACAATTAGAAAGCAATAGAAACAATTTTTCTACTCAACTTCTGATAGAAAGAAGCAACTTCGACCCGGTCTGTTAGGACTTTGGTTTTTCAGGTAAAGCGTATGTAGTAGCTCAACTATGAACCATCAAAGGGTCACTCCTGTGACTAGAGCATTGTTGAAAATGTGGAGAACACCTCTCTGTGTTCAGACGTGTAAACCACAAGCGGAGAAGGCAGGTACAGAAGGAATTGTAAAAGATAGATCATTATAACTCAACATTATATAGCATTAAAAATATATGTTACCTTGTAAAAAATTGAAGAATGATGGCATCCAGTGTTGCAGTGGTCATCTAAAGAGAGAAAGACCAAAAAGCAGAGTGTCATGATCTGGCCTGTTTGCTCCTCCTTAATTGGATTTTTCTTTCACCTGCTGTTTTTCCTCCCTGCATCAATTATAATTTATTCCTCTCACCTGTTTCTTCTGGGTTATATTCTGTTCAGGCTGAGCATTCAGTGATAGATCATTATTTGTTTTCAGTTAGTCGTTCTGTTCAGTCTGATTTATTTTAAGGTTGGATCCTAGATCCTGGCGGCCAGTGGAAAGAGGGTTTTTGTGTCTGTCTCGTCTCCTGATCGTCCACTGTTCCTCCCCCACCAGAGATGGGAAGTAACGAAGTACAAATACTTGGTTACTGTACTCAAGTAGATTTTTCTGATATTTTTACTTTACTTTACTACTTATTTTTATGGCAACTTTTTACTTCTACTCCTTACATTTTTACACAAATATCTGTACTTTCTACTCCTTACATTTTAAAAAATTGTCTCGTTACTTTAGTTTTGAATCATTTCAATGGAGTTACCGTTATTATTTTTCACGTCATCAATACCAAATTCAATCTAATTGGATGGGAATCTACGTTGCATTTGACGCACCACTACAAGATGAATCGACAGATTCGGCGGTATTCATTGGCGGCAAATCATTGCAGCTTGGTGGCGGTGGCGTTAGCATAGTAGCATGGACGACGAGATGATTGAAAATGAACACAACGGAGATCTAGTCCTATTGGCAGACATCCATTTAAAATGTAGGCAACGGCATGAAAAAAGTGGTTTCTACTTTTACTTTTATACTTTAAGTAAATTTACAAGCCTGTACTTTGTTACTTTTACTTGAGTAAAGAAGTTTAATCAGTACTTCCACTTTTACCAGAGTATTTTTTAACACAAGTATCTGTACTTTTACTCAAGTACGGAAAGTGAGTACTTTTGCCATCTCTGTCCCCCACTGAGTCCTCTGGGTTTTTGGCTCTATATGTGGGGAGGTTAAGTTTTTATCTCAGTAATCCTGGCTCCAAGGAGGAGACCAGTTTAAAGGTACTGCATCAAGTTCTGGTTCCACGTCCTACTGGCTGTCTCTCCTTGAATACTGGGTCCCTCTGTCCTCGGTTCATGACACTGAGGGGGTAATACATTCTCTAGATTTTTATATGCTCTAAACAACCATGTTAATCTGTTAAAATGTTTCATTTTTATTTGTAAATAAAATCATGCTTTCATGGATCAGAGAAATGCATATGAGAGAGAAAGGAAATGAAAGGCATGCGTTGGCTCTGCAGAAGTTCTCTTCTAAAGATGTTTTTTTTTCTTCTACACACAAGAATTTTCTTTTTCAATAATGTTATTCAGACTTAAAATACTTTACAAAAAGGTCATATCGGGAACAATAGCGTCCCATCACTGCTGGAAGCATTGGATACATCACATCTCATTCAACAGTGCCCAAAGTCACTGCATATAACTGATTAGCCTGTTTTAACAGATTGCATTACTGTCTCAATAGGGTCACATCAACACTAGTTTCCTCACGTACAATTCACCTTTCACACGGCTGTCTCCTGTTTTGATGGGTTAATTTTCTTTGCTGCCTCGCCTCTTCCATCTAGCAAAGGACTCGGTTCTACAACTGGTCAAAACAGACATCGGCTTGTAACCGAGAAAGAGGGAGGTGGAAAAGGGGCAGCTGTGCCGCCATCCTATAGAAGGAGGCAGCGGCTGCGTTGCTGCTGTCAACATGAGAAAACCGAGTTTTCGCCTTGTTTAAACAAACTATATGTCATCGCCTGGTACCGCTCCTGCTGTGAAGATTCTGCATGCAGTGAACAAGCTATGGCTGGTATCATCAGCAGAGGACGACCTCTGAGAAAGCTGTATTTTAAAAACATTGAAAGGGGGGAACAATTTACTGAGGCCATTTAGGCTAGCTGACGTGCTACAGTGCTGTGTTGTTTAATGCATTAACCATTATAATCTGATTGAAATAATGCTGTTTTTAACTGCATCTATTGTCATTCACATTTACCTGCTGCTATTTTGATGGACATTACTGAATGAACTGACTCATTTGGCCAAACTTGGACGCATCCTAAGAAATCATTTGAATGGACTCTTAGACCGCTTTTCCTCTTCACAAATTACTCGTAAGATTGATCTCATATTTATTTTCTAGTGTGCAGTGTTTGCATAGATGTTAGATTTCCTATAATCATTGATTGTGAAAAATAAAGAAATCCTTATTTGAACCTATAGTACAGAGGTCACCGATTAGCGGACCGCAGGCCGGATTCAGACCCACCTGCTGGATAATCCGGACCCAACCTGATTTAAAACAGCTTTAGTGGCTTCAGCTAGTAACCGTTGATCAGGCCCTAAATCTAGGTGTAGTGCTGGATTCAGACTTGAACCTCCAAAAGCATTTAAAGACAATTACAAGGCCGGCTTTCTATCACCTGAAGAACATTTCCAGGATTAAAGGACTAATGTCTCAGCATGATCTGGAAAAACTGATCCATGCGTTTATTTTTAGTCGAATTGATTACTGCAACAGTGTTTTCACAGGTCTGCCTAAAGAGTGGATCAGACAGCTGCAGCTGATCCAGAACGCTGCTGCCCGTGTCCTCACTAAGACTAAGAAAGTAGAGAACATCACCCCAGTTCTAAAGTCCTTCCAATGGCTCCCTGTATCTCAGAGAATAGACTTTAAAATACTTCTGTTAGTCTATAAATCTCTGAATGGCTTAGCACCTAAATACATCACAGACTTGCTATCAGTGTATCAACCCTCCAGACCACTCAGGTCTTCTGGCTCCAGCCTGCTCTGCATACCTGGAATCAGAACTAAACATGGAGAAGCAGCATTTAGTTCCTATGCTCCACTTATCTGGAACAAACTTCCAGAAAACTGTAAAAGTGCGGAAAGCCTGAGTTCCTTTAAATCAAGACTAAAAACACATTTGTTTAGGATTGCCTTCCACTGTTCTAGTTAAACAGTTCAACTGAAACATATTTTCTTTAGTCCAACTGTTTTTAATATTCTTTTTTGTTTCTGCATTTTTTATTTTATTTTATTTTTTCCTACTTGCTTTGATTCTGTTTTATCTTCCTGTATTTTAATAATGTAAATCACTTTGCATTGTCTTTGTACTGAATTGTGCTATACAAATAAATTTGCCTTGCCTTGCCTAAAACATTAATAAATTACTGCATGTTGTCTGATGGCAGTTTCTAACTTCCCTTGCGCCTCTTCTCCTGTTAATACGGTAAAGCCCTGGGGAGCGTCCGGCTCCAGGCTGCATGTGATCCAAATGAGCCAATGAGCTGCTGTCAGTCTGGGTTGCTGCTGCTGCTACTTTTAGACACAGCAGGCAAACCTGTGGCAAGCCGGGCGATGGGAAAGAAGGAGAAGACGATGAGAAAAAGAGAGCAGAGAAAGTGTGGACTGCTGGAAGAACTGCGGTGAACTGGTGAAAGAAAAGTAAAATGGCGTGCTCAAAGCTGACCCTGCACATTTAGAGGATGTTTGGCTTAACCTGCTGCTGTGAAGCAGGATTCTCCACCATGAACAGAATCAACAATAAATCTGGATCCAGGCTCAAAATGATATGTGCTTGAAAATGGCTTTGTCTCCATTCAAACCCAGGTTTAAAGCCTTGCAGGGCAGCCTAAAGCCCACTGCACGCTCAGTTCAGGTGTTTTGTAAAATATGTGAATCAGGAAATTGTTTATATACCAAACTTATTGATTGTTGTTCTCTACTTCAAAAAATTCTTTAAATATTTTATTATTTACAATTTCAATGTATAACATGGATGCATAAAAACCTTATTTTATTTCAGTGTTAACTTAGTAGCAGATTCTAATTAGAAATGTCTCCGGACCTTTACTGGTTGAGGATTTTCTCTATTTGAATCCTGCTGACTTTTAATTGATTACCTCTGCGGTAGTAGTTTGTGTTTACTGTTCAGCGAATGATTTTTCACTCAAGTAAGATTCACCCTCTATGGTAAAATTTGAATAAACAGAGACAGTTTTCTTTGGTTGGTGATTAAGAATCTGCTGTTAGCCATAGCCTAATTTACTAAATTGGTGCAGATTTTAAAGAGCTGGTCCAGGAGTTATCCTGGTGAGTAAGGAGATTATGGGAATGAAACCTGGAATTTTCTTTCTGCATGGCAGCAGAGCTAACCATTACTCCACTAAGCAGCCCATCATTCAACTAATAACATTTGGCTTTATCTTCGATTTCGAATGATCTATTACATCTTCCAGTTCTTGATATATTCCTAATCTTCTGGTAAAATATCACACTGACCTACTCAAAGAGTTCTGTTATTATTGCAACTAACCTTCAGCTCTCTTTAATGATTTTGATCAAGAAACCGACTCTTAGCTCATTTGCTTAACTGTCTAGTTTACAATTTACTTCTTTACCATAAAACATACTCCTGGATCAGTTTTTCTAATCTGTCTCCTCAAATCCCATTTGATTGTGACAGAAGGCTTTTCACATTAAGCCTGCTTTTACTGTAAAGTCAACAACACAATGCAATGAGTGTCCACTGTCAGAGCATGGTCATCCACCCAGAGTAAATCCTGCATGTCAGTGACTCAATGCAATCTGATTGGTGTTTTTAGATAGAATGCCTATTTGTAAATATGTCTGTATGATTTAACTGAATTGACACTGTTTAGTGTTTTGACATGTGTTGTGAATTAGCACAATAGAAATATAACTCATAGAAATTGGATATTAAATTAACTGTTGTAATAGATGTTTTATTTATGTGACTGATATCCACTTCCATCTTTAGATGATTTTTGGGATGTTTAAACCCCATAACGAACTTATCTGGAATAATCTCTCCACACATTGATGATTTAATTATTAAAACTGTCACAATCTATTGGATCAAGCAAAACAAGTCAGCAGGCCTTTTTAAGTACGGTACAAATACACTGTAGTATAATATTATTAACGTTTTAGAATTTGGATTTAACATACAATTTTTTCTCCGCGTAGGCTGAATTTATTACGGAAGAGGATTGGGGCCATTGAAAAAAAAAAAGTTAACTGATTTTTAAATTTTATTTCAGTTTAACATGGGAAAAAAAGTCAGAATTCTGACTTTTTTTTTCAGAATTCTGACAGCTAGCAAACATGTTAGCATCCAGCCATAGCCATGTCTGTTTTAGAGACTAGCTCTCTTGTTTTAATGACCTTCTGCTCCTCCATTAATGAGGGGACCCCTCAGGCAAGTAAAAAGTTGCCTAATTCCATCATTTTCCACCAATGTGTCACTGGCCACCTCAAACAACTCACATCTTTGTCAGTGAAGCTGAGTGCTCCACATCTATTCCTTCATGGTGCCCATCTACATTAAGATCCACAATTCTGAGATTAAAGTCAGAATTCTGAGAAAAAAAGTCAGAATTCTGAGATTAAAGTCAGAATTATGACTTTTTTCCCCATACTATACTGAAATAAAATAAAAAAAAAATCAGTTAACTTTTTTTTTTGTTTTTTTTTCAGTGGCCCTAATCCTCTTCCGTAATTTATGGTTTTTGTTTTACAAAAATTTTTTTTTGTCAGTTACTGTCACATTTCCAAATTACTGATTATCACAAGACTGGTTGTTATATTAAGCTTAGAAACTTCTCATTATTTTCTTTATGTTAAACAACAATGATAGACGTATGCAGTGCATGCATTTCCACCAGAATAGCATACTGCTGGATCATGACCCTTTGGTGCCCCAGCTGCTCCATAGTCTTTTATGGCATGCTGCTGATCGAGGACTTTTTTACAATAGAAGTCCAACATACATTTATATTTTCAGCAAGTATAAAAGTAACAGCAGCCGCTGCCAGAAGCTCACTTCAGCCACAGATCAGTCCTAGAGGAGCAAACAGAAGGCTGTGATCATGGGCAAGGTAGGTATATATCATTAAAATCATTAATATATCAGATAAAATATAATGAACAGATTCCTCTTTTTCTAAAAAGCTTTTATTTGTACATTAATCTTTTCAGATCATCTTCTACGAGGACAGGAACTTCCAGGGTCGCCACTATGAGACCAGCAGTGACTGTGCTGAGCTCACCTCTTACCTGAGCAGGTGTCACTCCTGCAGGGTGGAAAGTGGATGCTTCATGGTTTACGACCGCCCCAACTACATGGGAAACCAGTACTTCATGAGGAGGGGCGAGTACGCTGACTACATGAGCATGATGGGAATGTCTGACTGCATTAGGTCCTGCCGTATGATCCCCATGGTATGGCCTTTCCTTTCTGCATAGATGTTTACCCTGACCTGCAAAGCCTGATCTAATAATGTTTGGTCTACAGCACAGGGGATCCTACAGGATGAGGATCTATGAGAGGGAGAACTTCGGTGGTCAGATGCATGAGTGTATGGACGACTGTGACAACATCATGGACCGCTACCGTATGTCCAACTGCATGTCCTGCCACGTGATGGACGGTCACTGGCTGATGTACGAGCAGCCCCACTATCGAGGCCGCATGATGTACCTGAGGCCCGGAGAGTACAGGAGCTTTAGGGAGATGGGATATGGAGGCACTAATTTCATGAGCATGAGGAGGATCATGGATTCCTACTACTAAATTACAATAAAGATATTTGCTCTATTTTCTAATTTTGCGGCAGTCCTTGTTTTTTTTTTTTTCTGAAGAAGATGCATTTAATCATGAGTCCAAAATCAGCTTGTGTCTTTTACTGACTGTTAATATCTGTGATAAAGATGTTAATTTCATCTACACAACACTGTATATCTTGATCCTAAAACTGCATACTGCTAAATTACCAAAACAGATTAAATAAAATCTAAAAATTGTGGTTTCAACTGCTTGCAGACCAAGAACTTTTAATCAATGTTCAATTAAAATGGCTATCAAGTGTGTTTTTCAATCCAAGCAACCTTATTATCCTGTTACTAACCCATTTCCCTAAAAAAGCTTTTCTTTTCCAAACCAAATACATTGATATTAACATTTTCTCAGATTCAAATCCTACAAATGCCACCACAAAGGCCACATTATGTACCTGATGCTCTGAGAGCACAGGAGCTTCAGGGAGAGGATATGGAGGCATGAGCATGAGGAGGATCATGGATTTCTACCATTAAATTCCAATAAAGACATTTGTTCTCCTTTCTAATTTTGCAGCAATTGTTGTTTTTAAATCTGAGGTAGACATTTAATCATGAATCAATACCTAACTTTTTTTATTTAGCGTAACAACCCCAAATATGGATAATGATTAAAAGCAGTTTTCTTAACAAGTCAAAGAAATATGTTTTTTACACAAGTTTTAAAAATCAGGAAAAAAACTTTTCCCCCTGTTAGACTGTTAGGTAAAACACTTACTTACTTTAACAGGGTTGTTTCTGTCTTACACTACCAATCCCTGACAATTTTCATATCACCATTTGATTCTAGACACACAATATTTAATCATCAAAAGCTTTTAATTAATTTGCAATCAGCATTTATAACAGTTTCAGAATTTTTTGAATATAAACCTTTCAGAAAAACTCTTTAACAAGTTTTCATAACATGAGCAAAGTTGAATGATGTATTTGTAAAATGAACAGCAGATGAAAAGCCGGTAACAGGGGAATTGTTAATTATCTGGTTTAGCTACTTAAGGTTTATAAAGTTTACGTTAATTTAAAGTTTCCTTACAGGTGTTTCCAGAATTCGAGGAAAATTCTATTTGGATCGTTAAATATTTCATGGACATTCCTTAATGCAACCCTGATACAGAAACTCGTGCATCTGAAAAATATATGAATGAAAATATTAAATATAGGAAGTTATATTTAATTTGAATGCTGATTACAATTTTGAAGATGGTTCACTTCTTTTTATTTAAGCAACTTTTTAAATATACCTGACTCAAGTTTGTAAATTTCAAATGCTTTTTTTAAAACAAATTTCCTTTGGAATATTTGCACAAATGCATCATCCATATACTTATTTAATGTATCAGAGGTCAAACAGGTTCAAGCCTTCTTAGAATTTCATTTAAGATTATTTTAGTACTGATATATTAACAGTTATAACAGGGTTATAACTGAGTGTTGCACAAAGTAAGAAGAATGAAGAGACACACTATCTCTTAACCAGAATTACCTTAATGTTTACTAAAGTATCAAACATAGATTTCTCCTAAAAGGATGAAAAGTATAAAACACTGCAGATGTCAAATGGAGCACATTCCAGATCTTTTCAAGTATAGTGGACAAATTTAAAAACCAGAAGAGTATGTATATATTAAGTAACTAGAAATGGAAGTTATAGTTGATTAAAAAGTCATACAAATCGAGGGTTAAGAAAAAAAAAATGATTACTTGAATGATGATAACTATAATTGTCTTACTCACCAGGGTTCTTAGTCTTTTACATAATGGTCAGACTCCTGCATTGGCTGTTAAGATCCAGTTGCCTTCACCAACTTAGTAATTTAGACTATGGCTATCTGCAAAGTAACTAATCACCAACCAAAGGAATTGTCTCTGTTCATTTAAATGTTACTCAAAGGAAGGTGAATCTGGCCTGAATGATAAATCGCTCACTACTTAAAATAAACACAAAAGACCCCAGGGTTAAAATACAGTGGTACCTTTATTAGCTAATACTCACACAGTATTGTATTTAATTGTTAGAAAATTAAGAATGTGATCATTTTATCACCACCCGCAATAAAACTGCACAAGGAAGTGTCATGCTTTATCATGTGTAAACTTCTGAGCCCTCCTGATACTTCTTTGATATCTGATAATAACGGCAGGGGACAGAGGTTTCCTGGCAGAGTGGAACACAGACATTCAGGGATTCTCATTCTCCATCTGGTTCCACTCTCCTCTTCTGCAGAAAAGTAACTTGTGTCCTGTGTTGCTTTCTTTCAAGGACAATAAGGGGTTATTATCATTAACCCTATCACTAATAACTACACAAACACTTAACACTACTGAACATTAGCAAAATAAGCAAACAAAAAGGGAAAAATGGGTTTTAAGAGTCCTTTTAAAGGAATAGTACACCCAAAACATGATTAGCCTTCATTTTCTACTCACCCCCATGCTGAACAACACTCTGGAGAACCTTTTTGATATCTCAAATGCATCTGGAGATCTGGGAGGCTTCTTGCTGTCTGCTGACATTCAAATAATGGAGGTCTATGGCGCCCGAGGCAGAAAGGTCCATAAAAGTCCACAAAAAACGTGTCAATATTCCTCCATACTGCTCGTCCAATGTATTCCAAGTGTCCTGAGTGGGTAGCGTCCAGAATTTACTCGAAACGAAGTCATTTAGAATGTTTTTAGAGCATAAACAGTAGTGTATAGGATTTCCTAAAAGCGCGTTCACGAGTCTACGGAAACCGCGGCAGACCAAACCAGATGAAAGTGCGCATTCAGCTCGGCAAAGAACTCATGCTCTTCCTCAACACTGAAGTCCTCAGACATTTTTCTTTTGTTGTTTCTTTCTTTGCACAGGTAAACAGCACATTTCTTCTTCTACGCTTGCATTATCGGCAGAGCAGACGCTGAATGCGTCATGTCATGTCATGTTTTGGGTGTACTATTCCTTTAAGAGTCTCTGAGGAATGTTCATTTTTAAACTTAATGCATTTAAGGTGTCCGTTAAAATAGCAGAAAATAAATATGAATAGTCTTAACACAGAGATTTCAAATGCAATAGAAAACAGTGAAATTTCACCTGGTTGTACAATGAAAAATGACTCAAGGATGTGTTAAAATATGGTGACGCTGGAAAGAATTGGTTGATTCAGCTTGCACAGGATATCCGGTACCGGGTGGACCACCTAAAAAAAAAAGGGTTAGGAGAGGCGCAAAATGCCTGCTACCAATGGCTGCAGGCGATGAGGTAGCTTAAAGCTAACGATGCTTACCGGTCCAACCGTAGTATCGTAACTCTTCAGACAAATATAGAAAGAGGAATTAAGCAGACCGTAACAAACAGCATGGATTGTTCAGTCAGGCTCAGGGAGCATTAGCACTCAGTTCAGAACTCTTACTTAAAAACCTTCAGCAGCTGATATCAGAAAGATTCTTTCAGATTAAACACAAACATTCGTCCCTCCTTCCATCTTCTCCTGCTTATTTTGTCAGGGTCATGGTGGGGCTGGATAACCTGACTCCGCCAGATTGATTTGCTCCGCATATCCATCTGGAAACCTTCCGTTGAATTTTGGGAAGGGGCGAAAATACTGGTTAGCTGATTGGCCTATGTTGGTGATAGACGGGCCAAATAAACCAATCAGATCAACGAAGCATATGACGTACTAACAGAGCGACGACGAAAACACAACCACAAGCCAGGCTACTCTTGCCGAAACCAGTCGGGAGAAGAGCAAAAACATCTTTTCCTCTGAGAAAAGCCTCCAGAGCAGTGTTTTGCTCTTCTTTCAGTGAAGAAATACTCTGTAATTCCGATAAAACTTGCTCGATAGCCACGCTAACGCTAGTTTCATCGGCTGAAGCCACCATGTTCTTTAGACTGAACTGTCGCGCTTCTCGTTGCGTCACACCTCACCCCGCCTCAAAGCCAACGCTGATTGGATGTTCGTTTGGTGAACGGCTCCAAATTTTCTTCAACGGAGAGTCTCCAGACTGATCTGTGAGTCAAACCTTGAAAGCTCGCGAGATCAGGATGGTCTCACGAGGCTAGGGGCTGGTGCCTGTTTCCACCAGTCTATGGGCGAGATGTGGGGCACATGCTGGACAGCTGGCATATCTGTCGCAGGGCAACACAAAGATATCCAACCATCCTCACACACCTAAGGACAAATTGGAAATGCCAAACAGTCATGTTTTTGGACTGTTTGAGGAAGTCGGAGTACCCAGAACGGACCCAGGCATGCATGGGGAGAACTAGCAAACTCCATGCAGAAAGACACAAGGCCAGGAATCAAAACGAGAACCGTCTTGTGGTACACACTGTGCCACCGTGTAGCCACATACAGATAAAACACAAAAACACAGGTAAAAATCTATTCTACCTATTTTTTGCCCAAGCAACGAAAGAGGGGAAACAATGTTTACTTTTTGGCTCAGTATAATGGGGGCGCGGGGGGATTCAAATCAATTTCAGTTCAGTTCACTTTATTTCTATAGCGCCAATTCACAACATGTCATCTCAAGACACTTTACAATCCAACCAGATCATACAGTCAAATTGATTCAAAGTGTTTTACTTAAGGAAAACCAGCTGATTTCATCGACTCATTGACTCGAAGGCAATAACTCACACTAAGCATGCTTGTAGCGACAGTGGAGAGGAAAAACTCCCTTTTAACAGGAAAATATCTCCATCAGAACCAGGCTCAGCGTGACTGGCCATCTGCAGAGGCCAACTGGGGTTCAAGGAGACAAAAGAAGACATACAGAAAGAACTAGGGACACAACAGGCAACAAACCAGCTCCACATGTGGCCCGTCCAGGAAACACAAAGCAGGGCGGACGAGCTCCGAACCATGTCAGAGGATTGGTCCGTTCTGGAGTCCGACCCAGCCAGTTGGTTCCGTTCCATGGAAACATAGTCCACACATCCTACAGGTAGCTCTTGAAGATATTTGACTTATCCTAATGCAAACAGCAGGGGAGCCAGGATATCTCCTTACCATTGCAGGTAGCTTGTAGCAGTGGCTCAAAAAGCAGCAGCACAACTCCGAACAGTAGCCGAACCAATGAGTCACGGTCAGGTGGTTTCACAGCTCAATGCAGCAGCAAAACAGGCATGGCACGGGTTGGCGGCTTCTAGCGGCTCCTAGGCAGACAAGAATTGGGCTGTTCCAACCCTGTTCCATCCGGCTGTTCCATGGATCAACCCGGAAAGAAGAGGTACTTACCTGCTTTGGCAGGCGGGTTCACAAAACACTGTGTTCCATCTGGTTTTAAACACAGGAAAAACAAGACACTACATTTAGCTCTTTATCAATCATAGGCAGGGTGCTGTCTGATTCAGTGTGCAAACACAGTCTCTTCTCCAGAGGGGTTTTGGAGGCTACGACGTAGCCTCAGCTGAAAACTGGCTGAAATTTGAGTCACACAAACATTTTTTTGTAGCTGAAGCAGAAGTGGAGTTGGTCCATTTGGACCGCACAAAATGCATCCAGACACAAAAAACAGTGTCCTGTTTTTTCTGGTTTGGAAAGGTGTGGACTCAATGTCCTGAGTGTCTGAAGTGCCACAAATACAATAAATGACCATGTTTATGATCAATAAACCCAATCTCAAACTTCTACTGTAATTCAATTACATATCCGCTCTACCCGATAACTACCTACTCTCCACACGGAGCTGAAACAACACCGACTGTTGACTCCCTGCAGTGACAGTGTTGGATTCAGAAAATGTAGGTTTGCAAATAAATAGAAATTGAGTCTACACAGGAAAGAGATTCAAGCAGCTTCTGCAGGAGCGGAAGGAAAAGCCCAACCCAACTTCCAGCTTTCCTTCTCCGAATCCCCTCCTGCAGCCGTCTTTTATTAACAGAACATAACACATGGTTACAAAACAGTATTTGTTCTGGCAGAACAATTGATCAGTTCATGAAGACAGAATGCTCCATCAGAATGACAAGGCAGGATGGTCTCCTGACTGAATCATGAGACAGGAGTGGAGCATCCCCTTGCAAAAATGTTTCATATGCACACATTAAAGTTATAATCATCATTGAATAAACCTAACAGACAGGCATCACTGGAGGTTAACCTTAGCCCCATCAACCTGTCCGTTAGCAGGAAACGGCCTCCCAAGGACCAGTCTGGGACCCATCATGGAAACAAAGGAACCATTGAATCCCTACTACTGATTTATCCAGTAAGTTTGTGTTAAACTTATCTAAATGGGATTTTTTTTCTCTAATAAAAATTCTTACAATTAGGGTAAACTGTTTCACTGGGTGGAGTATGCACATGGTCAGCTGGTAGTCAGCTGCTTTGCTTTATCAAGGTCAACCAGTCCATTACTAAAAGTGGCTGAGAATGGATTGCCATCTCTTGCAAATGTAATCACTTTTGTTTTGTTTTTTCCCTCTTGCCAACAGGACAAGAAAATAAAAATTGTAGCTTGAAGACTATCAGAAAAGCAGAAAAATCAAATAACTTTTGTGTATGTGATTTGTTCATATTTTTTTTTTTTGTTTTTTAGTCCAACCCTTTGCAGAATATAATTAAGGTTAAAAGAAATATTGCTACAAATTAAAAAGACGGAAAACCTTAACATCTCAGATCAGCTGTTGAGTGTGCATCTCAAAGGACTCGTGTTTTTTATGACTCCACTGTACATGTGCATGTGTCAACATGACACATTTGCTTATATTCTGTATGTGTTATTTCAAAAGATGAATGGATCTAAAAGCAAGTTTCTAAAAGCAAAATTTCAAATGAAATGCTGCAGCAATTTCTGATCTGCAATTAGAAATAACTTCTCTATCACTCATATGGTGATTATTTGAATATCAATGTTATTTCTAGAAAAAAGTACTTTTCCAGCAGTGAAAGCCAAGCAAAGGTCATGACACTATTGCTATAGGCAACTCAAAATGTTCTAGGCGTCAGCGGTGGTTTGCCAGGTCAGGAATTTAAACAATAGAGGCCCATGCTGTTTTTGTCTCTGCCAGGTATAAATGTAAGACACCCAGACTGGCAGGGCATCAGTTCAACCACAGTTCTCTGAGAGACCTGACCAGCCACAGCAACCACCATGGGCAAGGTAGAAATCTGGAAAAAATGTCACATAGTTAGTATATTAATTGAGAGAAAATATCTGGTAGAGTTAATTGGTGACTGTCCTCTCTTGGATACCTTCTTTTCAAACAGATCATCTTCTACGAGGACAGGAACTTCCAGGGTCGCCACTATGAGACCAGCAGTGACTGTGCTGAGCTCACCTCTTACCTGAGCAGGTGTCACTCCTGCAGGGTGGAAAGTGGATGCTTCATGGTTTACGACCGCCCCAACTACATGGGAAACCAGTACTTCATGAGGAGGGGCGAGTACGCTGACTACATGAGCATGATGGGAATGTCTGACTGCATTAGGTCCTGCCGTATGATCCCCATGGTATGGCCTTTCCTTTCTGCATAGATTTTAGCTCTTACCTGCAAAGCCTGATCTAATAATGTTTGGTCTACAGCACAGGGGATCCTACAGGATGAGGATCTATGAGAGAGAGAACTTCGGTGGTCAGATGCATGAGTGTATGGACGACTGTGACAACATCATGGACCGCTACCGTATGTCCAACTGCATGTCCTGCCACGTGATGGACGGTCACTGGCTGATGTACGAGCAGCCCCACTATCGAGGCCGCATGATGTACCTCAGGCCCGGAGAGTACAGGAGCTTTAGGGAGATGGGATATGGAGGCACTAATTTCATGAGCATGAGGAGGATCATGGATTCCTACTACTAAATTACAATAAAGATATTTGCTCTATTTTCTAATTTTGCAGCAGTCCTTGTTTTTTTTTTCCGAAGAAGATGCATTTAATCATGAGTCCAAAATCAGCTTGTGTCTTTTACTGGCTGTTAATATCTGTGATAAAGATGTTAATTTCATCTACACAACTCTGCATATCTTGATCCTAAAACTGCATACTGCTAAATTACCAAAACAGATTAAATAAAATATAAAATTTGTGGTTTCAACTGCTTGTAAACCAAGAACTATTAGTCAATGTTCAATTTAAATGGCTATCAAGTGTATTTTTCAATCCCAGATCCAATCAACTTTATTATCCTGTTACTAACCCATTTCCCTAAAAAGGCTTTTCTTTTCCAAACCAAATACATTGATATTAACATTTTGTCAGATTCAAATCCTACAAATGGATTGCACTATGGAGGCACTAATTTCATGAGCAAGAGGAGGATCATGGATTCCTACTACTAAAGTCCAATGAAGATATTTGCTCCATTTTCTAATTTTGCAGCAGTCCTTGTTTTTATTTCTGAAGAAGATGCAAAGGAAATGCATTTAATCATGAGTCCAAAATCAGCTTCTGTCTTTTACTGGCTTTTAATATCTGTGATAAAGATGTTAATTTCATCTACACAACTCTGCATATCTTTATCCTAAAACTGCGTATTGCTAAATTACCAATTCAATTCAATTCAGTTTATTTATATAGCGCCAAATTCACAACACGTCATCTCAAGGCACTTTACAGTTCAACCTGATCATCCTGTCAAATTGATACAAAGTTTTCTATCTAAGGAAAACCAGTTGATTGCAATGACTCATTGACTCAAATACAATCCCTCACACTAAGCATGCTTGTAGCGACAGTGGAGGAAAAACTCCCTTTTAACAGGAAGAAACCTTCAGCAGAACCAGGCTCAGTGTGAGCGGCCATCTGCTGAGGCCCACTGGGGTTCAAGGAGACAGAAGCAGACATAGAAAAAGCAGCTTTAAAAGGCGGCCCCGTCCAGTCCAAAACAAAAATAAAATAAAATACTTGTGATCTCAACTGCTTGTAGACCAAGAACTATTAGTCAATGTTCAATTTAAGTTTATGAAGTGTATCTTTCTGTCCCAGATAAAGAAATAACGTTATTTTCCTGTTGTTAACCCCTGTCCTTAAAAAGGCTTCTCTTTTCCAACCAATCCATCCATTTTCTGTCACGCTTATCCCAAGTGGGGTTGTGAGCTGTCTACGGGCGAGAGGCGGAGTACACCCTGGACAGGTCGCCAGTTCATTGCAGCTTTTCCAACCCACATACATTGATATCGACATTTTGTCAGATCCAAATCCTTAACTGCAGTTAAGGTTCAATTCAGTTTCAATTTTAGTTTATTTATATAGTGGCATGTCACAACACATGTCTGGTGCTTGTTCGGTTCAACATTTTTTAGCTAAGGAAAACCAGCCAATTGCAGAGATTTATTGACTCTTTAGTAATCCCTCACACCAAGTATGCTTGTAGCGACAGTGGAGAGGAAAACTCTGTTTGAACATGAATCAACCTCCAGGAGAACTAGGATCAGTGTGAGCGGCCATCTGCTGAGGCCGTCTGGGTTTCAAAGAGACAGAGATAGAAAAAAGTGAGATGAAAAGGGCAACTATGAATCAGCTCCACAGGCGGCCCTGTTCATTTGTAGATAAAAGCTTATTTCTTCATAAGTAAGCAGTCGTTATTTACACAAAGTTTTAAAAATCTGAATAAAATACTTCCACCCAGAATTTAAAACTGTAGTGTTGCACCAATGAAGACAATGTGTGGTTATGCAGTTAAACTGTACCCTTGTCCATAGGATTGTTAATCTTCAAAGCTATCAGTCTGATTCAATCCAATCTAGATGACATATTATTCTAGACTTTCAATATTGGATCATATTTGGTTATAGAAATAGTTGCAGAAATAGTTGTGCACAATTTTAGAGACTCAATATGATTGCATGATTATTAGGATTTTTTTGGGAAACAGATATTAACCTTTCACCAAAAAACAAAACTATTTTAAATAAGCAAATGAGGATTACTTTACATGTACAACTGTAAAGTAATCTACTGTAAAGTAGATTACTTTACAGTTGCATCTAGAGTTGGGTCTGTTGTCCTAGTAAACACTGTTATGGAAATTTTATTTTCAAAGGACTAAGAAACTTCTTTAATAAAAAGATTGATCTTGTCTTTGTACGGTTATTTAAAAATAAACACCATTCGAGGCACACTTAACCACAGAGTTAACGAAGGTGCAAACTTATACATCTTTCAGCATCCAACAACAATGATGAGAAACAGATGTGGGGATCTGAAAAGAAGACAATCTTGAAAAAGGCTTCTCCTCCCACGAACCAGGTGGAAGAAAACAACTGCTTATACTTTAAACAAAACAAGATAACTACAGCTAGACAAGCTAACAACACCAAGATGGTTATAATTTCTATACCACCTCCACTTCTCTCATGATGCCATTAGAATTTGACACGATCCTGTTTCTTATAAAATCATCTCTCGTGTTTTGCTCAAATTTAAAGTCAGATGATTTTTTTTTTTTTATATTTTCAGACCTTGCCACATAGGGGCTCCTTGTACTTATGATTTGACTGCAGAGCAATACCAATATTTATGCTGATGACAGAACTCTGAATGGCACTGAAAGTCAGAGGTGTATAGATTAAAAAGGAGACAGTACCATCCCCTGTGGTGCTCCTGTGCTGCTGACTACTTAATTAGACAGCTGACCACTCAGTCTAAAAAACTGTGGTCTGTTTGTAATCAAATAGGTCAGACTGAATCATGCCAAATGTCCTGGGGAAATCAAATATTATCATACTACCAGTGTTAACTGCTTGTCTAAAAGCGGGTTTGTTGAAGCAGATGTATGACGGCATCTTCAACTCCAACTCCACAGTAATAAACAAACAGCATGGGGTCCAGATAGATACTTTTGCTGACTTAGGTGGACCAAAGGATGTCTCTCTCTAGGACCTTCACATGGTACAATATTGAGGCAACAGGTCTATAGTCACCGAGAACTGTTGGTTGAATCTTCTTTGGCACTGGAACACGGCAGGAGGTCTTGCAGGCACTTGAACTGTCTCCAGGGTGAGGTTAAGGTTGAAGAGGTACTGTAGATCACAGAGCTGCAGGTCTCTGGGGCTGACACCAATCTGGACCTGGTCCCCCATGCTTTCAATCTCATCAGTTGCCACTTCAATTGACTTCTAGGAAACAGATAGAAAGTGGAGGGAGCTACAGAATCCTCTGATTCAGTTGAGAACAAACAAAAAGTTCAAGGAGAGTCCATGGCAGAGTTAAAAGATGAAACATTTTAGGTTTGAGAGAGGAGCTTTGGGCCAGAGGAGTTGTCTGTTTGACAGACGGAATTCTATTTGTCTGCCGAGCATCTTTCTCTGATCTACAGCTGTCTTCTTCTGAGGCTCTGGAAGAAAGTGCGACTTTCTCTGGAAGAAAGTGGAGGGGGGGGCATTACCTGAAAATAAGAAGACCGGAAGGGTTCTGCCTATAAATTCGGACGGTCTAGCCTCCTTCTGCTGCCTCCGCCCCTCATTCAGTGTAAGGTTCATTGCTTAGCAACCGTGACACTTCCCGCACAGGGCAAGAAAATAATGGATGCGGAACGACTAACCATTGTTTTGTTAGGCAATCTAATTTTTGAAGAGCTTCAGCAGCAGTACCCTGAGATATTCTAGATATCTGATGCTGATGAATAATGGTATTCAGTTAAAGTAAATTTCGTCATTGTTTTTATTTGTGTAACTACAGAAATACATTCAGTGTAATGGCAAGTGAAATAATCAAATATTGTATGTAAAAATGTTGCTGCATCAAACGCCTTTTATTACTACTGTCAAGATAAATGTAACTTTAAATAAAGTCATTTAAAATAACCAGGCCCTAAATTGAATGGGACACCTGTCCCTGGTTCTGCACACCGAATGTAAATGGAAAGCTTTTAGAAGGGAAACATGCAGAACAGGCAGGGCTCTGGACCTCAGTGCTTTGAGTTAAAGAACCCTTATTTAGAATTCCCTTTTTGTTGGTCATCGCGTATTACAGCTCATTTTATGTGTAGGATGAAATACAATTGAAACTAAAATCACTTTATTGTCCCACAATGAGGAAATACTGGTGTTTACAGCAGCAAGGATATTATGGAAAAAATTGTTACACAAATGTGGACCTTAGAAAAGTGTATTTGAATAACATAATAGTGAAGAGTTTTAAAATAAGTACATTTCATTTTTCTCACACAATCAAAATAATATAAAACACATTGTTAGACTACTTTCCTTTGTTGTTTTCTCGTCTATAGACTAGATCACAGTACTGCAGGATCAACCTCAGTGTCCCTGTCCTCAACTGCTTCTTTGATGAGGAGAACACCAGACCTGTTTTCAGACTGAGCAGGGAGTCTTTGGCAGTGCTCTTAAATCTCCTGAACCAAGATCAGCCACATGGATGGGGAGCCACTATTGGAACATTGATGTTCCTTTTCTGGCTGGCAAGTGGCGCATCCTACTAACCTGACTCCGCCAGATGGATTTGCTCTGTATATCCATCTCGAAACCTTCGGTTAAAGTAATTTTGGGAAGGGCCGAAAATACTGGTTAGCTGATTGGCCTATGTTGGTGATAGACGGGCCAAATAAACCAATCAGATCAACGAAGCATATGACGTACTAACAGCCAGGCTACTCTTGCCGAAACCAGTTGGGAGAAGAGCAAAAACATCTTTTCCTCTGAAAAAAGCCTCCAGAGCAGTGTTTTGCTCTTCTTTCAGTGAAGAAATACTCTGTAATTCCAATAAAACTTGCTTGATAGCCACGCTAACGGTAGTTTCATCGGCTATAGCCGCCATGTTCTTTAGACTGAACTGTCGCGCTTCTCGTTGCGTCACACCTCAACCCGCCTCAAAGCCAACGCTGATTGGACGTTCGTTTGGTGAACGACACCAAATTGTCTTCAACGGAGAGTCTCCAGACTGATTAGCGAGTGAAACCTTGAAAGCTCGCGAGATCAGGAAGGTCTCACGAGGCTAGCATCCTACAGGGTGGTGTCAGCTTCGTTCGGAATTCCACGTACCACTGTCCATGACATTCATCGGGTCACAAAGGGTGTAGTGGCCATCCTTTCCCGGGTTATCTACCTCCCCAAATCTGCACAGGATGTTGATGTTGTGTCTCTTTGGTTTGCACGGCTTGCACATCACAGAGCTTTTTTCAATGCAGTAGGTGTAATAGACGGCTACCACATCCGCATCAAGTGTCCAGGCGACTTTGATGGTCAGTGCCTTAGGAATAGGAAACTGTTCCCATCCATCATCATGCAAGCTGTTTGTGATCATCAGGGCCGTTTCATAGACACATATGTGGGCTGGCCTGGGTCAGTGCATGACTCCAGGGTCCTCCGACACAGCCCACTGTATAGGCAGTCGGTCTATTCTCCTCCAGGGTATTTCCTTGTTGCAAATGGAGGGTATTCCTGTCTCCAACACCCACTCCCCCTCATCACTCCCTACAAGAAGCCGGTACAAAGTGTGGGAGCCCAGCGCTTCAATAGCATTGTATTGTGGAGCAAGCTTTTGGAATGATGAAGACCAGATTCCGTGTCATCTTCATGCAAGCGCTGGAGATGCACCACTTGTTTGTACCTTATGTACGTTTTTGCAAACCATGGAACTTTCCTGAACACACTATCTATATACATAACAATTAATGCTATAAATATTTTCATAAAAAAAGAGATTTAATTCTGAATCTGTCATTTGCCCTCCAGGTCATAACAGCATGCGCCATCCTTCACAACATCTGCCTGGTTACTGGTGATGTGATGTCACCAGACGATGAAGCAGAAGAGGCTGTAGATGAGGATGACGGGGAGACAGAGCTTGGAGCAGTCAGTGGTGCTTTGTGGCGGGACAAATCGCAGCTGAGGTGTCTGCCCTGGAGGAGGTACCATCAGACCACACCTACTGTTTGCAGGTAAATTAAAATAAATAAGTGTCACGTCTAGGAATTGATGTATCGGAGTATTATCACCATTGTGGTATTAACATCCCATGCACTGAATCATATGCTTTTGCACACCTTTGGTTTTTTCATTTATCCTGATTTCTTGTATATTAGTGATGCTGAGGTTGACTGTACCAGCCCTGTAAACCCAGTTGGATGATGGCGTGGACGCTGCTTGATACCATCCGAAAACCTCCACAGGCCACTGAGTGATGCTTCACTGGCTCTCCAGAAAAAAGCATGCAGTCTATTGGAGCAACCCATCCACGTCGCTGGTCTTAAAGCAGAAGACACACTACCACAGACCTCCTGTTTAGTTAACCATTAGACAGTTACCCTTTTAAAAAAAAAAACATGCAGAGTCGGATAAATGAGGTCAATCCTGTATATTTACTATTGGAAATAGTTTGTTTATCACAAGATTCTCCTTGAATATATCCTTTGTTTTGTTTAAACATTTTTGTGTTATGACCTCATTTCTTAGGAATTACACAAGTTTACAATAAATGCAACAATATAAACACACAAACCGCACAGACTGGAATCCTAAAAATGGTGAGTTTTTATAGAATCTACAGCCTCTTAGAAGGTCTGAATTGTTCAGCTGTTTTGTCAGTTATAAAAAAAAAAACCTAAAATGACAATAACTTAAGATTTTTAATCCTTAGCCTATTACCAAATATTCATACACAGTGTACTTTGCACAGGATTCGATTTCAGTGGTTCCTGAATTAGTGTCAATCCAGTAATAAGTTATTAGTTCCCCATTGGTTATGTTGCTTGAACTGCATAGAATAATTAATAAACACAGTTGTGAAATTCTTAGTTAACACTATATTTAAGATCCAAGTGTTTTAGTAGGGCCCATTCATCTTTGAAAATCATCAAAATATAGAAAATAAAGTATATTGTGTGAAAAATTTTCCACATAACTACAGATCAGTTACTGTTACACAGCAACATTTACTGTGCTATAAAAGTTCAACATTTTACAACTTTGTTTCAGTAAATCCTCTCAAAATCTACAAACTATAGCTGCGCCTGTCCGTATCTAATCTTGACAAGGGTTACACCTTTCGGATTCCTGATCCTCCACGGACGGGTTGGTCGTTGGATTGCCAACTTGAAGACAGAATTTGCCATCGAACCTCTGACATTACAAACAACTCGTAATATGTAGCCAACATTTGGAAGAAGAATGTTTTCAAGATGACTTGGATAATAGCACGTTGTGACAAACACCAGATACAGCACTGGGACTTGATCAACAGCCGATACCGCACCGTGACGTCACAAACCAGTAGGTGGCAGTAGTGTTCTTTGACAAACATGGATGCCTCCAGTAAAGCACATTAGAATGAAAAATTATCTTAATTAAAATCACCTATTTATTGAACAGTATGTATTAATTTTCATATTTAAAGTACTTTTAGAAGTTTGAATTCTGAATATGACCGAACTTCTCTTTTAATTAAAACCCCCTCTCTTAAAACAATAAAAAAAACATCTCATTGGTGTTAGTCCTAACATACAGCATCACCATCCTAAGTGTTTATATTAGAGTCTGATTTACCCAAGCGTAGATAAAAAGGTATAATTATTCATTCACACTTAAGCAAATCTGTTAGCAAGCAGTGACAACGTAGCACCCCCTACTTGCTGATGTGCCCAGGTCACAACATTTAATCTCAATTTACCTTGCAAGACAAACTGGTTAAATTGATATTTAAATATTTATAAAAAGGGAATATGATAATCAGTGAAAGAGAAAACACATTGTTCCTTTATTAATAAAATGTTTTAACGTTTTTTTTTTTTTAAATAAGTAGGTATTTGTTATTCACAGTTAGCGAGAGAATACGTAGATTAACTGGACCTTGAATACCCAAATAGTTTTAAAGTTAAGTTAAATATTTGCAGAAATTAAAGTTTTTACAGTAGTTAGCTGTCAAAAGTATGGTACAATTAAAATTACCTAGATACTTGTTAGCTAATAACAAGTATCGTTCCTCTAGCCTCGTGAGACCATCCTGATCTTGCGAGCTTTCAAGATTTCACTCGCTAATCAGTCTGGAGACTGTGCGTTGAAGAAAATTTGGAGCCGTTCACCAAACGAACGTCCAATCAGCGTTGGCTTTGAGGCGGGTTGAGGTTTGACGCAACCGGAAGCGCGACAGTTCAGTCTAAAGAACATGGCGGCTTCAGTCGATGAAACTAGCGTTAGCATGGCTATCGAGCAAGTTTTATCAGAATTACAGAGTATTTCTTCACTGAAAGAAGAGCAAAACACTGCTCTGGAGGCTTTTCTCAGAGGAAAATATGTTTTTGCTCTTCTCCCGACTGGTTTCGGCAACAGTAGCCTGGCTTGTGGTTGTGTTTTTACGCGTCGCTCTGTTAGTACGTCATATGCTTCGTTGATCTGATGCGTTTATTTGGCCCATCTATCACCAACATAGGCCAATCAGCTAGCCAATATTTTCGCCCCTTCCCAAAATTACTTCTACGGAAGGTTTCCAGATGGATATGCGGAGCAAATCCATCTGGTGGAGTCAGGTTATCGTTCTTGATAGCTGCATGAAAATATAGCATCTTTTTTTTTTTTTTTTTGCAATATTAATATCATACAATTTTTTAAGGTAAAAGTATTTTTTGCTATTGAAGAAAAAAAGCAGAGAACCTTTGCATTTTAGATCTGAGTCTGCATCTTACACAAGGTCTGTTGGTGTTTGCGATTTCAATTTAAAAGAAATATGTAATAACATCATACATTTACCTTCCTGTCCAAAATGTACAAGTAATTCAGCAAATATAGAGATCACCTGTGTATTGTTACATCACATACATTAACACATTAAAGAAATATTTCTAGTTATCTTTTACAACATTCATAGACAATCAATTATCCAATATTTCCAGAAATGTCTAAACAGAAGTCATGGCCTACTACTATATGTGTAAACAATTCAAATGTTCTAGGCTTCAACAGTAGTGTGCCAGGTCAGGAATTTGAAACAATAGTGGGGCATGGTGTCTTTGTTTCTGCCAGCTATAAATGTAAGATGCTCAGGCTGGCAGGGAAGCAGTTTAACTATAGTTCTCTGAGCAACCTGACTAGCCACAGTAACCACCATGGGCAAGGTAGAAATAAAAAAATATATAATTGAAAATAAAATTACAAGTGGAATCTATCTGGTTGAGGTCAACAGAGCCTGTGATCTTTGAAAGCCTGTTTGTAGCGACAGTGGAGAGGAAAAACTCTCTTTCAACAGGAAGAAACCTCACGCAGATCCAGACTCAGTGTGAGCGGCCATCTGCTGAGGCCGACTAGGGATCAAGGAGACAGAAGCAGACATAGAAAAAGAAGCATAGATACAAAAGGCAATTGTAAACCAGTGCAGGCAGCCCTGTACTACGGAAGTCAAAATCCTGCATGACTTTAGGTGTCCCATGAGGTGATGAGGTAAAAAAAGCTCTGATAATTAAATCACGAAGAGAATCTGGTATTACTTTAATCTGTTATTTCTGACTAGAGGGAGACATAAACTCTTATTACCTTAACAGTTAGCTAAAATAACAGAAGAAACACATAGAAAAACTGCCAGAACAGAGCTTGTATTGTCCAGGCTAACACACGTTAGCTGTCTCTGCCAGGAGGACAGAGAACTTGCTGGATTATACTGTTCTGTTTCTAACATATAGCCAAAATACAATTCAATGTTATATCAAATTAACTTACCTGTGCAACAGAAAGCCTATAACCTCTATTTTAAGGCCCCAATCCCTCATGAATTGTTTCCACCTGGTAAGCACTGCAAATGTAAACTGTAATTTTTTCCCAGTTATTTCATTTTCTGCATTTGTTGCAATCATACTTTTGTTTCTCAAACTGTCTTTTTTGCGTAGGTTGACCAGATATCCCCAATTTCATGGGGCAGTCCACGTTTGGGACCACCTGTCCCCAACTAAATCTGTTCCCTGAAATGTCCCAGATTTGACCGTTTCATGAATAAGGGGGGAAATGTTGCATCTAGAGTTTTATTACGGTAGAAAGAGCGAGCAAAGCATGCTGCACAAAAACAGCTGTTAGCTAGCTAATTGTATCTGTTAGCGTATAGATGAGGAGTAGAGTGCACCACTTTTAAGACTGACGAGGAAGTTCGTTAACACAACTGGTTGCGGCTGATGGGGAGCTGCCCTATGTAATGCTGAGTGATTTAATTGGTTTATTTGATTTGAATTGGGCAGATCATTGTGATAAATGTTTGGTTCGTGCCCAGCTTAAAAAAAAAAAGGACCCAAAAGCAGAAGCTGAGAGGCAGGGGTGAGATCTTGGAAGGTTTGCTGAAAAATCAGGCTGCAAATACAGGAATCCAAAAAAACAACTTAAAAATGTAAATCAAAACGGAAATCCAAAAAAAACCAACATAAGAATTGAACACTAACCAGGACTGTGGAAACATCAGGGAAAAAGTCATGAGGAGCCAGGGTAGGATGAAATAAGACGAGGAACCAGCAAAGAGGGACTGCAGAGGGAGTCTATTTATGGCTGACTGAACAAAGGAAGGACTAATGAGCTGATAAGGAGCAGGTGTGACTAGAGCTGACGAGGAAGCCAAGGGAAAAGAAAACACAAGGGGGCAACAGGACAGACAGAAAAACCTAAGCAACTTAAATGAATCCAGACACACCAATAAAGCTAGAAAACAAGGAAAAACCTGGCAAAACCTGAAACTGAAAATTTAGAGAATAACAACAGAACCAAGATCGTTACAGCATGAGTAAAAGAAACTCAGATATCATCAAACAGAATGGTTGAAAACTCCTCCTAATCTGATTCAGTGGTTCCCCAGGGATCAACAAGGGTTTGCCTAAAAAGGTTTTTAGAATTGAATGGGTAGTAGTGTAAAACATAGGAAAGGTTCAGCTCAGAAAGACAATTACATTACCCCCCCCCCCAAAAAAAAATAATGCAATTTTTAATACTGCTATAAATATTCACAAGAGTATCATTTACATCAATGTAATTCTATGTAATCGTTATTCTAAAATTTCTACAAAGGAAAATTATCAGAATGTGAAAAAGTTAAATATACATTATCTTTAAACTTTACATTTTAGATCCTATCAAAGTAATACAAGCTTATTTAAAACAAAAAGTACAGCTGTATCTATGTACACATCAATAAAAAATAGGTATAGGATTGTAAAAAAAAAAATCCTAAAAAAAAATCCTATTAGGTTATATAACTTAATTAAAGGACTTTTATTTTTATGCTGGCCTTGAGAACTTAGTTTTCATTCTTCATATGCGTGACCTGACAAATCTATTTTCGGTGTGGCTGCTTCAAGCTGCTCCTAAGAATGATCCAGATTTATTGATGTGTTTTAATGGTTGTAATATAATCTGAATATAAAAATCTAACTAAACTTTTTAAATATTGAAACAGATTTTAATCCAGGCTTCTGGAGGTCACCAAATGCACTTCAGCTGTCCAGGATACAGTATAAAAAACAGGAGCTCATTTTATTTTATAGTTATCATTATGTAGAAAAAAATTAGATATTTTTCAATATATATAAAAAAGTTCCATTTTAATTTTTTGGATTAATATTATTTAAGGGGAACTCCGTTTTTTTTTACATTTGGCCCTTGATTTTACGTTATTACATCATGTTCTATTCACCTATATGAGTTTTGTGTCATTTAGAGCCGTTCTGAAGATATTCCGTTAGGTTATATTCTTAATATTTATATCTTTTAAAAACAAAGCGGTGCGTGTATGACGTCATCCGCGCGCGCCGGCTACCGTTCATTCTTTCTGTCCGCTGAACTGCTACTAGTTTTCCTCACATGCCTGGAAGATGTCTAGTGCTGCTACCACAGATGATCTCGCTCTCCAAATGGAATAAACGATTCAGATTAGCTAGAATGAATAGAAGGGGTAAAGCGTAGCCGCCTGGGGCCCGGCCTGCCTGTTATGACTCCAGTCCGCATGCGTGGATGACGTCATACACGCCGCTTTGTTTTTAAAACATATAAATATAAAAAATATAACGGCGGATGTCTGGGGGAGAGTGATCCGCCTACATGTTACGAATGCTGGCGTACCATAAATAATAAATGATGAACAGTTTAGTTTGTGCCTTCAAGTCGTTGCCCATAGGAAGACGTTACATGGATATAACCTAACGGAATATCTTCAGAACGGCTCCAAAAGACACAAAACTTATATGGGTGAGTATAACCTGATGGACTAACGGAAATCAGGGGCCCAATGTATAAAAAAAAAATGGTGTTCCCCTTTACTCAGGGTTCCCACAGGTCCTTAAAAAGTCTTAAAAGGCATTAAATTTTTCAAAATAAAACTTAAAAAGCCTTAATTGGTATTAAAATGTCTTAAATCAGTGTTTCGTAGGTAAATTTTTACAACATCATAAATAGGATTATTTTTATTATGATTTATTTTTTGTAATCTAAATAAAACATTAAAATCGACCTTTTTTTTATTTAAAAAAAATAACTGCTCGCCATTATTGGTTCCGTCCCGATAGCGGAACCAATAAAAGCGTTGTTGCAGCCGGGACATTTGGGAGATGCTCCATTAACTTTTTGTCTGGAAAATATGAGCAAGTGTAAATGTAACAAAAATTGTCTCCAGCCAAGAGTTTTCTCCATGGCTAAAACCAGGGAACATACATGAGGCTCAGTGGATTTAGTGAAAGAAGCGATTCAAGTTCGGAACGATGGGAATTAAGGCAGTGGAGTCGCACATGCGAAGCACGAAACACAAAGCGTCAAAATGGAGTTACGGAGAAACAGCCGGTATTTCTCAGTTTAGTTCCACCCTTGTCTCTGCAACGCCTCCACTTATCACCAAATCAAACATACTAAGAAAACCATACAAAGAAAAATAGCTGCAAAAAAGACTTAGCACTGGTTATGTTGGGGCTTTAAAACTGATTTGTTTTGTTCCCTGCTAAAACAAAGTTTGTGAATTCTGTTAAATAATTGTTAAAATATATCATTTGTGTGTTTTTAGCTTTCTTCCTGTATGGGAAGCTTTTCAAAATTTGAAACATTAGTGCAGTGGTTTATGTTAAAATAAACCTTTGGGTTAAGTTGTCGCAAGCAGGTTTTTCTTGTGTTTCTTGTGAATTTGGTCTTAAATTTTTATTTCAAGTGGCATTAAAAAGTCTTAAAAAGTCTTGAAATTTAACTTGCCTTATGCTGTAGGAACCCTGTTAATGTTATGAAATAGAAGAGCTGGATTTCGTGATTTTGCACTTAATTATCGTTTTAATATCAATAAATATGTAAAAATGGATAAAAGCATTACTGTCCCCATTTCGTATTTTTCTTTTCTGAAAATGTATTTATTTTAATCTACGCTCTGGAAATGTCCTCAGATTAGATTGCAGAAATCTGGTCACCTTAGTTTGGCTCCCTCGTGTTTTAAAACAGCATTAGCGTTGGCTTTAAAGTTATTGGGACGTCACCCACAAAAACTGACATGAGTACTTCTGCTGCTGTGGTGTATAAGAATAGCTCGATAATTTATATGTTTACGTAGTGAGTTTGAGCAAGTCTAGATAAAGACCATAGCTTTAGTTTATCTGAGAGAAGTTGGCCCCCCCATCTTCTTCATCAAAAGCTTGTGCTACGTTTGTGCAGCAAAAATTTTCGTTTGTGCCGCTATCATTTTAAAGATATAACGAAATGTTTCTAGAGGTCATCAAAGGTCAAGCAGACCCCCCACCTTCTTCAAATCAGACATTATGGGTGTCAATTAACTTGACTCCGTTTGTGCTGGTTTTGCTTTGAAGGTATCAATAAAAATTTAAAGGTCAAAAGGTCAACCAACCCCCCCCCCCCACCTTCTTCAAATTAGACAAAATTGGTGTCAAACGTTTGTGCAGCAAAACTTTTTCGTTTGTGCCGCTACCCATTTTGTCTGATTTGAAAAAAGGTAGAGGGGGGCTGGTTGACCTTTGATGACCTCTAGAAACATTTCTTTATATCTTTAAAATGATAGCGACACAAACGAACATTTTTGCTGCACAAACCAGCACAAAAGTAGCACAAATGTTTGATACAAATTTTGTCTGATTTGAAGAAGGTGGGGGGCCAACTTCACTTAGGTCTTTAATCTTTGCTCAATTAGCATATAACATTTCATCTATGGTTCAACAATGCGTTGGATGCAGGAGTTTGCTCTGCAACTGCAGGGTCAAGGGTTAAAATCCAGTGCTGGGTTCAGTGTTGTCGTGTACTTGGGAAAGACCCTTCAACAACATTGACTGCTGGTGGTTATATTGTATCTTGCCACCATCAGTGTGTGACTGTGTGTGTGACTGTGCGAATGACTAAATGCAGTGTAAAGTTCTTTGGTTTACCATCTAAAACAATGCCTGGACATAATCTGGAGACCAGATAATTTAGCTGACACATTCAAATAATTTATTTTAAAGTAAATTGGTGTTGCAGGAACAGGAACTGACTGGAAACAAAATCTCTGTGGTAAGAGGAAAAGGGTTAGTAGCCAAGAACAACTCAGTGGTGTTGAGGGTGCATTGTAGGAAAGCCAGCAACCATATCAGAAGCTGGTAGATTTGGGCTGGCTCTTATTGACTGATACCAGTAGCTCCATTTGGATGATCAAATCTCAACAGACTAACTCCGAAATCCCACATCCTCCGTCACCGTTCTGCTGCGCTCCGCCCTGCTGCTCTCCAGACAAAGCCTACAGCTTCCGCTGCTCCTCCCGTCTTGCTCATCTCCGAGTTTGAGGAGAGCATGCGCTATATTATTAAATTCAAAGTAGCATCATTACTATGGATCATTACAAATCATTAAAAGTCATTTAATTATTATTTTTTTAAATTAAGACCTTAATTAAAAGCACTAATTAAATGTGATTATCGTGGCATTTGAACTGCTTTATTTATATATAAAAAAATAAAATTTAGAAAGACAATTTTGTCAGATAGATATTATACCGTGATTAATTTGCGTGGAACTGTATGTATATATATATATACATATATATATATATATATACACACACACACACACACACACACACACACACACACACAAGAGTCATGGAACTGTGCTTACAGCTCCTTCATATTTAATGTACACTAATAACTTGTGTACATGGTACTTGTTGATGGAATTAAAATTATTTCTAATAGCAATAAAAAGCAGTGAACATGTGAACGCTTAATTTAATATGACATATTAAAAAAAATCCCCATCAGCATCAGCAGATGTTCAGTTTCTGCCCAAATATTTTCTTTTTGTCATGGATTTTTGTAACAGGAATACCTAGGATCATCCATGTTTTGTATGAACTTTGGTTCATACAAGGTGTAGCATGAGACCCACAAGGAGTCGATGCTGATTGAGTTCAACATAGAGGTAGAGCAGTTTGTGACCCAGGAAAAGGGGGAGCAACTTGAGACCCGCAAAGAGGTGGCACAACTTTAGACCCGCAAATAGATGGCACAACTTTAGACCCGCAAATAGGTGGCACAACTTTAGACCCACAAAGAGGTGGCACAACTTGAGACCCGCAAAAAGGTGGCACAACTTGAGACCCGCAAAAAGGTGGCACAACTTTAGACCCGCAAAAAGGTGGCACAACTTTACACCCGCAAATAGGTGGTACAACTTCAGACCCGCAAATAGGTGGCACATCTTTAGACCCACAAAGAGGTGGCACAACTTTAGACCCGCAAATAGGTGGTACAACTTTAGACCCACAAAGAGGTGGCACAACTTGAGACCCGCAAAGAGGTGGCACAACTTTAGACCCGCAAATAGATGGTATAACTTTAGACCTACAAAGAGGTGGCACAACTCGAGACCCGCAAAGAGGTGGCACAACTTTAGACCCGCAAATAGGTGGCACAACTTTAGACCCACAAAGAGGTGGCACAACTTTAGACCCACAAAGAGGTGGCACAACTTGAGACCCGCAAAAAGGTTGCACAACTTTAGACCCGCAAAGAGGTGGCACAACTTTAGACCCGCAAATAGGTGGTAGAACTTTAGACCCACAAAGAGGTGGCACAACTCGAGACCCGCAAAGAGGTGGCACAACTCGAGACCCGCAAAGAGGTGGTACAACTTGAGACCCGCAAAGAGGTGGCACAACTTTAGACCCGCAAATAGGTGGTACAACTTTAGACCCACAAAGAGGTGGCACAACTTTAGACCCACAAAGAGGTGGCACAACTTTAGACCCGCAAATAGGTGGCACAACTTTAGACCCGCAAATAGGTGGCACAACTTTAGACCCACAAAGAGGTGGCACAACTCGAGACCCGCAAAGAGGTGGCACAACTTTAGACCCGCAAATAGGTGGCACAACTTTAGACCCACAAAGAGGTGGCACAACTTGAGACCCACAAAGAGGTGGCACAACTTTAGACCCGCAAAGAGGTGGCACAACTTTAGACCCGCAAAGAGGTGGCACAACTTTAGACCCGCAAATAGGTGGTAGAACTTTAGACCCACAAAGAGGTGGCACAACTCGAGACCCGCAAAGAGGTGGCACAACTCGAGACCCGCAAAGAGGTGGTACAACTTTAGAACCACAAAGAGGTGGCACAACTTGAGACCCACAAAGAGGTGGCACAACTTTAGACCCGCAAATAGGTGGTACAACTTTAGACCCACAAAGAGGTGGCACAACTTGAGACCCGCAAAGAGGTGGCACAACTTTAGACCCACAAAGAGGTGGCACAACTTTAGACCCGCAAATAGGTGGCACAACTTTAGACCCACAAAGAGGTGGCATAAATTGAGACCCGCAAAGAGGTGGCACAACTCGAGACCCGCAAAGAGGTGGCACAACTTTAGACCCACAAAGAGGTGGCACAACTTTAGACCCGCAAATAGGTGGCACAACTTTAGACCCACAAAGAGGTGGCATAAATTGAGACCCACAAAGAGGTGGCACAACTTTAGACCCACAAAGAGGTGGCATAAATTGAGACCCGCAAAGAGGTGGCACAACTTGAGACCCGCAAATAAGTGGCACAACTTGAGACCCGCAAATAAGTGGCACAACTTGAGACCCGCAAATAGGTGGCACAACTTTAGACCCCCAAAGTGGTGGCATAACTTGAGACCCGCAAAGAGGTGGCACAATTTGAGACCCGCAAATAGGTGGCACAACTTTAGACCCACAAAGTAGTGGCATAACTTGAGACCGGCAAAGAGGTGGCACAACTTGAGACCCACAAAGTGGTGGCATAACTTGAGACCGGCAAAGAGGTGGCACAACTTGAGACCCACAAAGTGGTGGCATAACTTGAGACCGGCAAAGAGGTGGCACAACTTGAGACCCGCAAAGAGGTGGCACAATTTTAGACCCACAAAGTGGTGGCACAACTTGAGACCCACAAATAGGTGGCACAACTTTAGACCCACAAAGAGGCACAGCAGATGCCTGGCGAGCAATTCCATTGGACCTTGGAGATGAGAAGCCCCCACAGAGGGTGCTTGGAAATGAGGAGGGCCCACAGAGGGGCCTAGAATATTAGGAGCCCCCATGGAGGGGCCTTGAAGACAATGAGCACCCAAGGAGGGACTTGGTAGACGAGGAGGGCCCACTGAGAGGGCTTTAGTGACGAGACCATCACAGAGCTGTGCTTCGAGGACATGTTCAACATGGAGCTCAGGGTTCTCAGAACTACACCGAGTGAGCTCAGTGGTCTCTGGATAACACAGAGCAAGCTCAGGGGTTACTGGATACTGGGGACTAACAGACTTTCATTGTGGAGAGGTTTCACTAAATGACCCTGACCCTGGAAAGGGAATACTAAAAGAATCTTACTCTCTAGGGAAACCATTGGGAGGGTCTAATTCTTAAAAGGGGCATCAAAAGGACTCTTGCTCAGAAATAAAAAAATTGTAATAATTAATAATAATTAATTAAATCTCTGGGGTTATTTTCCCCTTCCCGGGTCAAATTAGTATTACAGCAGGCTGAAAGAAAAGCACATCGATTACTGTTTGCCATTGTTTTTACTTTCAAATGTTTACATTTAGGACAAAAGGATCCACTACAAAGGCATATATATTTAGATTAAAATGCTGTGAAAAACAAACTTCTCACTACTTTTCTGGGTGCTAATAATATTTGAGGAGCTTCAGCAGCAGTACCGTTATCACAAATATTATAGCCACCATACTGCACAGAAATTAGAATCTGTGCATAAATGTCAGCCAAACCCATTCGCAGAGGTACAAATAAAAAAATCCAATAAACCAAACATTGTCTGCCACATATCTGACTCAATAAAGTTGTTCCAAAATGTATTTTTGTGGACATGCACAAGTTGAATAAAAATACTAATCGTGTTTAATCAGAACTGCTTCTTGATTTGTTGTCAAGATGGTGTTTTGTTCTTAAGAATATTTAATCAGGTTTAGGTGAGGTTAGAGGACACAAATGCAGAGGTAAAGGTGAGTTCTTGCAGTTTGAATTAATGAACAGAGGTTACAGAGACAGGAATCCAAAAATCCAACTTAAAATGATAAAAAAAAACTGAACCATGGAGACATCAGGGGAAAATAAGCACAAAGAGCCATGGAAAGACGAGGAGAGACGAGGAACCAGCACTGAGGAACTGCACAGGCAGGGTATTTATGGTTGACTTAACAAAGAGAGGCCTAACGAGCTGAACAGAGGCTTAAAGTAAAAGAGCTAAGGAAAAGGAAACCAACAGAAGAGGGCAACAAAGAAAAGCCTAAGAACTCAAATACAACCAAAAACACAACAAAATAGGAATTAAACCAATAAAACTAGAAAACAAAAGAAAAACATGAATCAACATGGAACTCGAAACTCAAAGAAAACTTAACAGAACCAAGGCCATAAAAATATTACATAGAAAAACTATGCAAATATAAAGTAATATTGACACAAATAATATTATGCAGATATTATTTTAAAAACCCTCTTACACAAAAGTAAGCAATAAGTTTTTTAAAGAAAAAAAAATAGGATAATTGTGTGTTAATGCAGTGGAGTTTTATTAGTGAAAACTATTAATAAAAAGTAATTCCATGAGAAACATTTAATGGCTTGTAAATGCCACTCAAGTTATACACAACAATATATTCCACTAAAGCTTTTACTTTGTGTATTTTACTTGGGATTTCTGAGCAAAAACTTTCCCAGGTTTTTTTCAAGTAAATGTCTTTCAGTGCAGAGATGGTTTTTAGCAGATTTAATGCTTACGTAGCATAACTCCAGATATAACAGGCAGGAGGGAATGAAGGAATAAAGATATTCCAGCAAAGAGTAACTGCAGAGGAGGAGTTTATATGGGAGACAGATGAATGGAGTGATCAGCTAAATAGCAGCAGGTGCTCCTTATTAGGAGAGCTAAGGGCAGGGCTGGGAAGAACTAATATGACACAAAATAGAATAGAAACGAATAACTAAGAAACACAGAATTACCAAAAGGGAAAACTAGAGAATGGCAAAAGGACTGGAGAAATTTAGACACATAATCTGAAATGGGGAAAAAAATGATATTAAGATAACAGAAAACCATAAATATGAAGAACTACAGCAGAGATTAAATAAACAGGAATGTTGAAAAGAGATCACTATAAGAAACACAAATGAAGAGTAAACTGAGAAGTAATGCAACAAATGATGGAAAAAACTGAACAACAACACAGGATAACCAAAATCAAACCAAAACATATAGTCCTGCATCAATAAATACAATTATTTACATGATTGACATTATGCAAAAACATTTGGCTGCAATATTAGCTGCATATGAAACATTAAAATGCAAACAATTAACCTTTCAAGTCAAAATACCATCCAGAAAAACTGGGTATTGTGATTTAATTTATAATATGATGGAGGTTAACCAGATTGTACGGATAAGTGGTTGACAGATCTCACAAGAGCTGTGCATTAGTAAGATGGGTTAGACTTAGACTTGGACATGTTGGTCATTTTGTATACACAGAGTGTATACAAAACAAAATTTTGTTCCTACAGCTTTCCGAAAGTGAATGAGCAGCAGTTTTTAAGTAAAAAAATAACATTTCCATTGATAAAGTGCAGCAGTGATCAAATGTACACAGTGTGGCAGAGACATGGTGCAAAAAGGCATTGATGTGGAAGGTTCAGAGCAGTGCAAATAAATAAATCGATATCATGCAAAATGCAGTAAAAAAGCATTTTGGTTGAGTGCTATTTTAAAGATTCACCATGTAAACTTTTAGGAAACAATTTGTGTAATTCAGGTAAAACTTTTTAACTCAGCTAAACCAAATCAATAAATACAAACCAAGTGTATAGACACCTAATTAAAGTACCGTATATATTTTTTCCTATTTTTTACTCAAACGGTCAAGGAATCTTTGGAGAACCTGGAGAGATATGTTGATCAGTGCTTTGATGACATTGTAATGGGCAAAAAACTGAAATCAAGGCCAACAACACCACATCTAAATCCACACATGGACTGGCTCGGGGATTCTGGGCTTCAGGGCAAAGTGGCAAAGAAAAAGCCATATCTGAGACTGGCCAATAAAAGACAAAGATTAAGATGGCAAAAGAACACAGACATTGGACAGAGGAAGACTGGAAAAAAGTGTTGTGGACGGATGAATCCAAGTTTGAGGGGTTTGGATCAGAAAGAAGAACATTTGTGAGACGCAGAACAAATGAAAAGATGCTGGAAGAATGCCTGACGCCATCTGTTAAGCATGGTGGAGGTAATGTGATGCTCTGGGGTTGCTTTGGTGCTGGTAAGGTGGGAGATTTGTACAGCGTAAAAGGGATTCTGAATAAGGAAGGCTATCACTCCATTTTGCAACGCCATGCCATACCCAGTGGACAGCGCTTGATTGGAGCCAATTTCATCCTACAACAGGACAATGACCCTAAACACACCTCCAAATTGTGCAAGAACTATTTAGAGCAGAAGCAGGCAGCTGGTATTCTATCGGTAACGGAGTGGCCAGCACAGTCACCAGATCTGAACCCCATTGAGCTGTTGTGGGATCAGCTTGACCGTATGGTACGCAAGAAGTGCCCATCCAACCAACCCAACTGGTGGGAGCTGCTTCTGGAAGCGTGGGGTGCAATTTCTCCAGATTACCTGAACAAATTAACATCTAGAATGCCAAAGGTCTGCAATGCTGTAATTGCTGCAAATGGAGGATTCTTTGATGAAAGCAAAGTTTGATGTAAAAAAAAAAATCTTATTTCAAAAACAAATCATTATTTCTAACCTTGTCAATGTCTTGACTCTATTTTCTACTTATTTCACAACGTATGGTGGTGAATAAGTGTGACATTTCAGGAAAATACAAAATTGTTTGTGTGACCCCAAACTTCTGAGTGGTAGTGTACATAATTTATATATATATATATATATATATATATATATATATATATATATATATATATATATATATATATATATATATATATATATAGCTAAGATCCTATGGGACTAAGATCCAGACTGACAAACAGGTGATGGCTAACCAGCAAGACATCGTGTTGATCGACAAACAGCAGAAGAAGGCAGCAGTGATAGATGTGGCAATCCCAAGCGACAGCAACATCAAGAAGAAAGAACACGAGAAGCTTGAGAAATACCAAGGACTGAAGGAGGAGCTAGAAAAGATGTGGAAAGTTAGAGCAGCAGTGGTGCCAGTGGTAATTGGAGTACTGGGGGCTGTGACCCCCAAACTGGGAGAGTGGCTACAGCAGATTCCAGGTGAAACATCAGAGGTCTCTGTCCAGAAGAGCGCAGTCCTAGGAACAGCTAAGATACTGCGCAGAACCCTCAAACCTCCAGGCCTCTGGTAGAGGACCCGAGCTTGAGGATGACACATACCACCCCACGAGGGGTGAGAAAACCGTTTTTTTTTTTTTTATATATATCCATATCTTAATCTTTTTCTTTTATTGGCCAGTCTCAGATATGGCTTTTTCTTTGCCACTCTGCCCTGAAGCCCAGAATCCTGCAGCTGCCTCTTCACTGTAGATGTTGACACTGGTGTTTTGCGGGTACTATTTGATAAAGATGCCAGTTGGGGACCTGTGAGGCGTCTGTTTCTTAAACTAGAGACTCTAATGTACTTATCTTCTTGCTCAGTTGTGCAACGCGGCCTCCCACTTCTTTTTCTACTCTGGTTAGAGCCTGTTTGTGCTGTCCTCTGAAGGGAGTAGTACACACCGTTGTAGGAAATCTTTAATTTCTTAGCAATTTCTCACATGGAATAGCCTTCATTTCTAAGAACAAGAATAGACTGTCGAGTTTCAGATGAAAGTTCTCTTTTTCTGGCCATTTTGAGCGTTTAATTGACCCCACAAATGTGATGCTCCAGAAACTCAATCTGCTCAAAGGAAGGTCAGTTTTGTAGCTTCTGTAACGAGTTTAACTGTTTTCAGATGTGTGAACATGATTGCACAAGGGTTTTCTAATCAATTAGCCTTGTGAGCCAATGAGCAAACACATTGTACCATTAGAACACCGGAGTGATAGTTCTGTAAATAGGCCTCCATACACCTATGTCGATATTGCACCAAACACTAGACATTTGCAGCTAGAATAGTCATTTACCACATTAGCAATGTATAGAGTGTATTTCTTTAAAGTTAAGACTAGTTTAAAGTTATTTTCATTGAAAAGTACAGTGGTTTACCTTATAATAATAAGGTAAAGTTCTAATAAGGACATTTCAGTGTGACCACAAACTTTCGAATAGTAGTCTCTCTCTCTCTATATATATATATATAGATATATATATATGTTATTCCCCACTGTTATATTTAAATTGAAATTATTATATATGTTAATGTTGTGTTAGAGTTTGTTTTACTTCAAGGAAATCTAGTGATTGGTCATGTGTTTTTGTTTTTTGTTTTTTTTTGGGGGGGGGGGGTGGAGCAGAATTCAACAAAATAAAAAAGGAAACATAGATAAATGATGCTTTGTTTCAGCTTGACAGGATGTGTGTTGTTGGGATGTATATCTAAAGTTTTTGAGCGCCCAGACAGATACTAAAGAACTGCAGCCATTAAAGGGCTCTATACCATACTGCAGAGTAAGGGTTTTAAACAACAGGGGGCCAATGATTCTGTGGGGAGTGTCGGGTATAAAAACATGGGTTAAATCAGAAAGAACAGCAGAGTAGCATTATCAGCAGCATTCCAACTAGAACCATGGATACAGTTGACATGAGCAAGGGCAAGGTAAGCTTAAAGATATCTGAATTTATGTGAATATGTGAATTTATTAGTTGATAAATAGATATTTTAAAGTACATTAACTGCCAAACAACAGACGTCTGTTAGACATTGGTTTTTAGGCTAAATATGCTCGGTCCATCATAATCTTGATTTAGTCCTGAAATAGTTGGTAAATATTGGGGTGTGTTTGGTCAGTCTGATTTTGTCACACTATAGTCCAATAATAGAAGTTGGAAAGACATTGAAAACCCAGGTTTCAATGTATTTTCAACAATCTAAAAGTTAAGGCTTTCCCCCCAAACACCGGACATTGGTTCTTGGGCTAAATCTGGTGGGTCCATCATAGTTTTGATTTAATACAAAAACGGTTGTTGAAAATTGGGCTGTGTTTGGTCAATCAGATTTTATCACACTTTAGAACATTAATAGATGCTGAAAATTATGGTTTTTCACCTTTCACTTTTCAAACAAATGTAGAAATCTTTTGGATCTAATAGATGTCATCTTTTAAATGTCTTTTCAACCATCTTTTGTTCAGTATGTAGCATTTATCTTATGTCTCCTGCTTTACAGATTATCTTCTATGAAGATAAAAACTTTCAGGGTCGCTCCTATGAGAGTAGTGGTGACTGTGACGACATGTCCTCCCACCTGAGCAGATGTAACTCCTTCAAGGTGGAGTATGGATTTTTTATTGTTTACGACCGCCCCAACTTCATGGGAAACCAGTATTTCATTAGAAGGGGAGACTATGGTGACCATATGAGTACGATGGGCTTGAGTGGTGGAATTAGATCTTGCCGTATGATCCCTTTGGTAGGTATAAAGACAAAAATATGATTATTGTGATTTTTGTTTAGTCATAAACGTTGCGTCATTGAGTAAGTATCCCTCCAAACAGTACAGGGGAGCCTACAGGATGAGGATCTATGAGAGAGAGAACTTCGGTGGTCAGATGTATGAGTTGATGGATGACTGTGAAAACATCATGGATCGCTACCACATGTCCGACTGCATGTCCTGCCACGTGATGGACGGTCACTGGATGATGTACGAGCAGCCCTTCTACAGAGGCAGGATGATGTATCTGAGGCCCGGAGAGTACAGGAGCTTCAAGGAGATGGGATACGGAGGCATGAGGTTCATGAGCATGAGGAGGATCACGGATATGATGTAGAAGCTACAAAAAGATAAAGAAAGAAATAAAAAAATACATATATTTAAACAAACTGTTTATGTGTCTTTGTTCTTAAATTGATTACTGATCTCACAAAATACCAGAGATGGGAAGTAACGAAGTACAAATACTTTGTTACTGTACTCAAGTAGATTTTTCTGATATTTTTACTTTACTTTACTACTTATTTTTATGCCGACTTTTTACTTCTACTCCTTACAATTTTACACAAATATCTGTACTTTCTACTCCTTACATTTAAAAAAATTGGCTCGTTACTTTAGTTTTGAATCATTTCAATGGAGTTACAGTTATTATTTTTCACGTCATCAATACCAAATTCAGTCTAATTGGATGGGAATCTACGTTGCATTTGACGCACCACTACAAGATGAATCGACAGATTCTGCGGTATTCATTGGCGGCAAATCATTGCAGCTTGGTGGCGGTGGCGTTAGCATAGTAGCATGGACGACGAGATGATTGAAAATGAACACAACGGAGATCTAGTCCTATTGGCAGACATCCATTTAAAATGTAGGCAACGGCATGAAAAAAGTGGTTTCTACTTTTACTTTTATACTTTAAGTAAATTTACAAGCCTGTACTTTGTTACTTTTACTTGAGTAAAGAAGTTTAACCAGTACTTCCACTTTTACCAGAGTATTTTTTAACACAAGTATCTGTACTTTTACTCAAGAACGGAAAGTGAGTACTTTTGCCATCTCTGCAGAATACCATTAAATATAACACATTACACATTTCAATGTCAGAGTAAATATACAATATTGAATATGTTTTTCTCCATGGCGGCTATAAACTCAAAACAGACGTATACCAAAAACCAATCAAACGTATACTAATTTATCATACCAGTATATTTATATGACTGTCAACAAAAAACATTATAAAAAACTAACATAATTTCATTTACAGGTTTACTTTTTGTACATAAATGTTGTCCTTGTGAGGCTTTGTGAAGGTAAGTCTGTGTTTTGCATGGTCCAATATTGTGTCACAATGTACCAGTTTAATAATGGAGAAGCTATTACCCAGCTTTATATCTTTTAATATATAAAAACGATTTATTTTCTGAGAACGTGTTTATTTAACTACTATAACCACTATGAAAATTGACAAACATCTACAAAAATTTCATTTTATTATATTATTTTCCATTTGAATCCCAGAGTGTTAATGCTTCTTTCCCTTTTCTGGAAGAAATATTTAAATCAGTCCTACCAGTCTTTATCCATGCTGGGTCAGATTCTGAGATTTGAAAAAGGAGGCAGGCTGTCAGCAGAATAAAGTCGTAGCCTCGTTGCATGCAGTTAGCCAAGCCTTCTTGCTAAACCAGGTCCTGGAAAAGGTCTTTTCTTGCGCTATTTCTCTCTCTCTCCGATGCATCTCCAGATCCCACGACTTGATCTGTCAATGACACTGCAAAACGTCTTGGCTGTGGCAGGAGGTGGTGAAAAAATATACTTCCTGTCACCTCAGGTCGCTGCTTAGCTGTGCCCTGGATTACATATCCATTTGTATTCAGGGTATACGTCCTCCAAAGGCCAGATTTATAGGCCGATTACATCATAGCGCAGTGTAGGTACCAGACTTGCTCGGGTGGTCAGATCTGCTCAGGTCCTGAGCATGCCAGTGACGTTACGCTACATGATTGGCTGAACCTTTCCACTTGATGTAAAACATTATGGTTGCCCAGACAACGGTAATACAATCATGCAGCGTCATAGTGCCTAACCGGGAGCTTCTGTCGTGTTAGCATGTCTAACGACCGATGAAGTTTTACATGATCGATAAAATACACATATATATATAGATATATATATCTATATATATATGTTTATGGTGAACAAAGTAACTGTCAGACCATGATATAGAGGGGGAGATTGTCATGGTTTTATCTAAAGCTCGGACCCACATTCAGAGAAACCAATTCAGAGAGACCAAGGGAAAGGTTTAACAGGTTTTATTGAAGAAGTAAAACAGAGGGAGAAGTGTTGCTCTGAACACTATAAAGTGAGGGGAAGACACAGCGGTTAGTTCAGGCTCAGTGGGGATTTTGACTCGTGAACTTGGAGTAGAGGATTTGGTTGCCGACTCGCGTTTCTAGAGAAGTTGTTGAATCTTTGACTCCTGCCTGTGTTCCGTGGTTCCAGTGTTTGTCTGATTCAGTGGAGGGCGGAAAAGGGTTTACCCAGAAAGCGGTTGTTAGTAGGTGAACGGAGAAACTGACTGCCACTCAGATTTCCTGCGGTACTTGAACGGGTCGTAGTGGAGAATAATCCCTTTCTCGGTGAGAAGCTCAAACGATCTCTTGGGGAAAGTGGATACAAACCTCCTGTTTGAACCCCAGCTCAGTTTGAAGCTCAGTTGATCCTTCCAGGGAGAGAAGGTCCGAACAAATCCAATTTGCAGGATGACTTCATGCCAAGAGGCAAAGACAAAAAAAACAAAGTTAAATTCAGGTTGACAAAAACTCAGTTTGACGTAGCAAAACTCCGCTTGGCTAGAGTACCCAAAACTGGCAAACACTGTGGCGTTGAGGTAGTGGCAGTCAGCAGCTTAAGAGCGCTCCATCTAACGAGGAAACCAACAGCAGGCGTGTGAGGAGGCGGACCAGCACCAGGCGCCTCCTGGTGGATAAAGGGAGACAAACACAGACACACAAACACAAAGACAGGAGTCCTGACAGAGAGCTGGGTAGCGCTGTGGCTAGCTGTGTTTAGTAGCTAACAGGCTATATTAAGCTACACTACTTTTAACTTTGTGTCAACAACAATGGTTTTTTTTTTTCTACAAGTAAAATAACTGTTTCATATGTCCAAAATCTCTACAAAAGTCATTTTTGAGATGTTAAATTTGTCTTTTCTGTCCTCAGATCTCAATAAAAAGAATAAAAATAAGCTGAGACTTTTTTTTTGGTCATCTTCTTAAATGGCAGAGCTCAGTCTTAGAATGCAGCACTTTCTTCCAAGACTTAGAATGATTGTTTCCTACTTTCGGCTACTTTAGATCACCAATGAAATGTAAAATAATAGAAAAGATAGGTAAGAATATATGGAGACTCCAAAAGGGATTTTATTCTTATGAAACAGATTGCCTGAGTGGAGTTGCCATATGTTAAAGTCATAAGAATGGGCATGGCCCCTGAGCAGATCTGGTACCTACAGCGGCACCGAGGTCTGTTCGGATTCTAAGACTCCTCGTTATGTAGCTGACAAATGCATCCTCCTTCACGCTTTATTAATAATTAAAACTTAATATTTATCTTGCACATCTAAAAAAAATATAGAAGTTTGTTTAGAAATATTTTAAATATTAATTTTAAATGAAATTCCAAAAAAAGAAATTACTTCTTTTTTTTTTTGTCTTAATCAGGGTCATTAGGTGGGTGGGGTGGCGCCCTAGCGCCCTCTATTGGCCAGCCGCCACTGAATGTATGAATTGAACTGGAAAGGGTTTATATTTATTCAAGCTTTTCATCTTTAAAAACAGACTCCCATGAAATGATTTCCCTTTTCTTGTTAGCCTTTATCAATTAATGTTAATTTTACTTCGTAAAGCACATTGATGTTTAATGCACATAAGGTATAATGCTAGGGTGACCAAACGTTCGTATTTCCCGGGACATATCCGTATTTCCCGGGCGTCCCGGGTTTTTTTTAGAAAGTGAGGAAATGTCATGATGCTGCGTGTGACGTAATCCCTGAGCCGCGTCAGTGCTTAATCAGAATATAGATTGCGTGGCTGTCAGTACGTCAACAACATGAAAAAGCGCAAATGTATGTTTACCGACGATTTACAAAAGAGTTTCCCCGCTTTCAGACCGGGTCGAGACAAATGGGAGGCCTTGTGCACATATGTCTCGGTGTCCAATGGAGGTGCAAGGGATCTGAAAAGCCACCTGGACTAAAGTAAAGATAGTCTAATGATATGTTTGTTCGTTTTTGGTACATTTTGAATAATTTTTGCTACACAAGAGGTATTTTTTGTTAATTAGCTAATTTGTTAATTTATTTTTACCAATAGCCTACAGAACAGACATTATTTTGTTCATTACTAAGGCTGAGTATCATCTGTTATTGGGAGTTGAGAGTTATTGTTAACTTTTATTGTTAAGTGAGGGATGTTTAGATGAGACATTATTTCTTTCATTGTGCATTGTGGTTTTCCGAAAATGAAAATATGGTCACCCTAATAATGCACCATTGCTTTTTTAAAATCTTTTATCTAAAGCACTCATATACCAAGTGTTGGATGGGATGATATGGCCCTGTATGTCTATCTGACCATGTATGACATTCTGACAGAACAGCGGCCTTTAATGAGGCACACCTGCAGCTGGTTGACGGTCATCAGGAACAGCATTTAGGGAGGAGTGAGGACTGATTGTAACACTAAGTGATAATGCAAGCCTCTGAACCCCAGCCTGTTTTTGCTCTGTCTTCATAATGTTCCTCTGTTTTATCGCTCTAAAGATTCTCTGTTCCAAGTGGATCCTGCTGGTTATCTATGTCCAGAATCTCTCAGAAAAATGCCCATTGTGTGGATCCAGTTTGTAAATGGCAGCAGGGTCCTCCACTCCTGACCGAAACATTTCCACGCTTCACCTTGCTTGTTTCAGACTTACTGTGCCAGACAAAAGCCACAAACCCACCAGGTTTCTGAACAAGTCTCCTTCCTGGAAACCATTTCTAGGTTTCTCACCACCACCTAGTGGAGGACAGGCATATGCACCAAGATACTTCTACTGTTCTGTGAAAACGAACTTCAACTTTTAACACTTTCTAGGGAGTTTTCTGAATGTGGGACAAACACTCTGATAAGAAAATCATGACAATCACAAGCACTACATTCCATGTTAACTCCCGTAAACACAGAGCATTCTCGCTTGTGACATCATTGCGTCCTCTACTGCACATGCAGGACATCTAAGCTGTATGAATGCAGTTCACACAGGAGATTACAAAACACACAAGGATCGGTTTTGACAAAAAAATAAATAAAACAAAAAATGGGAACTGAGCATGAAGGCCTGCAGTTTGAACATAGTCTAAATGCTGTGCAGTTACAAGACGGAGCTTGTAGTATCAACAAGATTTACAACAATTGTAGTGCTCAGGAATTTAAGTAAGAAATGTATTAATTTGTGGTTTTACTCCCCATTGAATACACATACTTGAGTTGATGGATTGCATAAAGATAGAGCATCCTTCCATGATTAAAAACAATACAATCATCTGTTTGTTAAGGTTTATTAATGCAAATATGTATGTATCATTGTTGAACAAACCTGGGCAGGGTGTTTCCTGTGTCTCTTCCCATACCACTGTAAATAGCTGCTGGTGTCAAATTGACTATATATATATATATATATATATATATATATATATATATATATATATATATATCAAGATATTAATTTCATTCCAAGAGTTACACATCTTTACAGTAGTAATGACGCATCCATACAATATTTTTTATCTAGATTAATTACACTGTAATCTTGGAATTAATCTAGATTGATTTAGATTAAAATGGCTTTTTAGAATTCTGCCAAAGGTTAACAGGTTACCATAGAAACAGGACCCGGTGCTCATCATTCAAAGACTGGCTTAACAACAATATTCAACAAATTTACCAAGAAATAAAATATGTACCTGTACTAAAAAGCAAAACACAAAATAAGCAGGACTCAGGTCTCGGTGTACACTCCACCTATCACCGCCAGCTACCAGTAGGGGGTGCTGTTTCCTATCATTAGACCTGAACCCAATAGACGGATGACAATTGGAATCCTCTGCATATTAAACACTGTTACATAAGTACAAAGAAGATATAAGAATAAAATAAAATAAGATAAGGGTAAAAATAAAATAAGGGTAAGATTAAAAGTAAGATTATAAGTAAAAGTAAGTCTTTGAAAAGGTTTCTCATGCCAGGAGTCGAGTTAGACCAGGGGCTCATCTACTGTTTCCAAAATTCATCACAAACTGCTTGAGAAAGGTTTTCTACTATGATAACTTATGATGAAAATAAATAATATTCAATAAAATGTGTTGGTGTTTAATAAGTGTTTATCAATAAACATGAATGCAGAATTGTAGGTGTAACTCCTCTCAAAGCACGACGACAAGACGTAGGTTTTCTTTAACGGGTTTATTCCTCCAGGCAATCTTGTAAAGCCTCCCAAAAACCTTGAAAACTAAATAAACACAATACACAATATCAGAATGAAGTTAGCTAAAACGCTAACATGAACCAAACCTTACAGAAATGAATAAAATAAATTACAAACAAACAAACCTCGTTGGCTGCGTGCGTGAACAGAGAGAAATTAAGTCCTTGGTGACTTGAGTCCTTGGGGTCATCTGTCCTGAGTTGAGTGTAAATGTTCGTATTTAAAACTTTAATGACAGCTGATCTTCTGTTGCCGATTCCTTGGTGGGCTAATGTCTCTCTGAAGTTTAACTGGCAACTGTTAGTCGTTACTAGGGTGTTGTGGCAACAGTTAACTGGCAACGTTAGTCGTTACTAGGGTGATCGTGAACACGGTAAGTATATAAGCAATAACCAAATAAAAATAATTATAAAAATAACAAACCCTTTAGATGAAACACTTAAAAAATGCTTGCAACTGTTACACTCCCACCAAATCACATCATACTTAACGTGGGATTTCTCTAAATTTAGAACAAAACTGTTGCGAGTCAAATGTTAACCTTGAACCATAAATTGAAACATACATTCTACTCTGCCTCAAGTAATGTGATAACCTTCTGTATGGGTCTGTCAAGCAAAACTGTCTTAACTTTAGGTTTACCCTGTGTAGCATGTGTTGTGTCACCAACTCGTAATGTGACCTTTCTCACCCTGCCGTCTGATGATGGGAAGACTTTGTGGACTCTGGCCAGCTTCCACTCACAGCGGGGGGCTTCATCATCCTGTAGGAGCACGATGTCATTCACCATCAGATTTCTTCTACTCTTCTGCCATTTCTGTCTTTGTTGTAAACTCAGTAAGTATTCCTTTCTCGCGTCAGTTGTCATGTCGTCAAGCATTTCCACGTGAATGGCTCGTGAGCACAGACAGGTAAGTAGTAGACCATATTTCTTCATCTCCTTTAGGGCTGCAACTAACGATTATTTTAAAAATCGATGAATCGGACGATTATTTTTTCGATTAATCGATGAATCGGACAAAAAATATTTTTTATATTAACCTCTTTATTCCAAAATAAACATTTTAGACAGAACAAACAAGCACACAAGTACAGGTTGCTCTTTAACTGTACTGGTGCAATATGAAAAATAAATGTTTGTGTTAAAACTATGCAAACTTACATGAGAAATGTAGCTGTACATCCACAAAATATAGGGTACTTTGTTTCATAAAGCGCAAAAAAAGACATTTTTGTTTTTAAAAGCCCCTAAGGGGTTCAAACAATAGGCCCCCCCATTTCAACAAATTAGTTTTTTTAGACTAGAAGAGTTCTGCCTTTTAAGACAGGAAAGTATAGCAGTTAAAGTTGCTGCTTGAGAAAATACTGAACCATAGAGATAAAAATAGCCCTGTGATTCAAATTATAAATTGTATTTGGAATAAAAATGAGAGAACTAGGGGTGCTAAAAAACACATCCTCCAAAGACAGATATTTACATGGGAATGTGGCAGATAATTAATTGACATATTACTGATCTTGCTGGATTTTATTCTGCTTTACTTCCATAAATTGCAGGATCTTCTTTACTTTAACTTTGCCAGAAGATTTAAACTTTAAAAGCCTTGCCCTCATAATTTGCAAGTTAATTTATTTATAAAGAAAATATAAACGCTGCTTAAGCTAATTCAAATGAAATTAAAGGTAAAATAAGTAGCCAACCTTATCCCTGTCTGTAACCTAACAAGGTAAGGAAAGCATCAGATGAGCTACCTGAGAAACTAACGTTACGTTTCCCCACTTTAAAACCAAACAAACATGGTGGTTCCGTGCCATGTTAATTTCTTTTGAAAAAAGTTGCATGTTATCACTTTTTTCGCTTTACAAAGCGCAGGCTATTTTAATTATTGTGATCAATTTGCGCCATCAATCCCGGTGCATGCGCGCTTCATTTGCAGTCTGGACGCTGAGGCTGACTGCAGCGCTGAGAGGGAGTCCTGCGGGAAAACGCGGTTGGGGTGGGGGAGGCGCCCCACGGCAGAGTAGGAACGATACATGCTTTCACGTAAGAGTCTCCAAAAGCCGCCAGTGACACCGAAAAAAGTCGCCAGATTTGTCGCTAGAACGCTTTTTTGAAAAATAGTCGCTGGAGGGGTCTGAAAAGTCGCTGAGTTGGCAACACTGCACCTGCGGCGCTGACTCGCTCTGCCTTTTTTTTTTTTCTTCCTCTTTCAGTCAAGAGGCAGTGATGACGGCGCGGCGGATGACGCAATAATCGCGCGACACAACTAATCGATGATGAAATTCGTTGCCAACGCTTTTAAAAGTCGATTTTTATCGATTTTATCGATTCGTTGTTGCAGCCCTAATCTCCTTTCTTCCTTCTTTTACGTGGAAAGGTCCAAAGCAGTCTACGCCGGTGTAGGTGAATGGAGGAGCCGTTTCCATTCGATCTAAAGGCAAGTCGCTCATTTTTTGTTCTTCTGGTTGTCTTCTGTATTTCCGACACTTGACACACTTGTAAATGTGAGACGACACTGCACTGCTGCTTCCCAAGATCCACCATCCATTGGCTCGCAGTTCGTTCGAGGTCATTCCGCGTCCTTGATGATGAACACGCTCATGGAAATGTTTGATCAGCAGGCTGGCCATGTGAGTGTTACTTGGGATAATGACTGGGTGCCTTACGTGTGGGTGTAGCGCAGCTTGACTTAAGCGCCCGCCCACTCTCAGGACTCCATCCTCATCCAAAATCGGATTCAATTTGAAGAGTTTGTTGTGTTTTGTCTTCGTTAGATCTCCTTTTCCTTTCAGATCCTTGATTTCAACTGAGAGTGCTTCTTCTTGAACCAATTTGACGATGGTAAGTTCTGCTTCCTTTCTTTCTTCTAAGCTTGTACTCTCATTGGTTCTTTCTTTCACACCTTTGTGTTCTTTAATCAGTCTCTTCAGTCTGGCAACTGCTTGTACTGCCCTTGACCAGTCAGAGAACTTCTCCAGGCGGCTCAACAATGACCTGTCTTCCTTTGCCTTTGTGTTCAGCACTGTAGCCTTGCGAAGTTCAGGATCATCTTCTTTAAGTTCTCCCACCTTGCTTTCTCTGTGCGGTAGTTCTTCAGTCTTCAGGTTGACGGGAGAATTGATCTCTGGTGACACTCGCATGGTGACTATGCGATGACTGATGCCGACTGCGTCTTCGAACTCCACAGAGGGATTCCCATGGCCTACGATACTCCACCCCAGGTCAGTGCGTTGCGCGAAAGGCTGATTGGCTTGACCAGACACGACTTCTCTTGGGAGTAAGGCTTGAGAGCAGTTGTAGCCAATGAGCAGACCGACTTCACAACTTTGCAGAGGTGCGATGTGTTCTCTCAGGTGCTCTAAGTGGGACCAAGCCTCGGCAGTTTCTTTGGTGGGGATGTGGGTTCTGTTGGCTGGAATGACGTCACGTGTGTAGGATGGTGGTAAGTTGATTCTTTTGTCCAAGTGGAAGCCTCGAACCTGCAGGTTCTTCACTCTTTGAGATTGTATGACAGTGGTTGAAGTCATAGTTGAGAGCTTTAACTTGACCTGGTCTTTCTCTGCACCCAGAGCCGCTGCAACTTCACTCAGTACAAACGTTGTGTCACTCTGTGAGTCTAACAGAGCGTAAACGAGCACCTCTTCTGTTGGTTGAGTAGCAGATGAGAGCCAGACAGGAACTATTGCGGCTGTTTGCAAACCAGGTTCATGTTGGATAACTCTGTGTGTTGAGGCTGTGACGGTGCCTTTATCCTGCTCAGCTTGAGTCCTTTCCTTGTTTTGGTTGCTTGACTTGTATTGACTGTGTTGGGCTTGTGGTGTCTTTTGCTCTCCGTTGTCTCTTTCTTCATGCAGACAAGTAGGGTGACGCTTCTTGCAAGCATCACAGACACTCCTATTGCTGCAAGCTTTAGAGTGGTGGCCCGGTTCAAGACAACCGAAACACAGCCTCTCACTTTGGATAAACTTGACTCTGTCTGAGACTTCTTCCTCCAAGAACTTCCTGCATACATGCAAGGTGTGGCCGATTTTCTTGCAGAACAGGCATGTTTTAGGGGCTTGCTCGTTGGAACTTGTGATTAGAGTCTTTGCTTCAAAATTTAGCTGCTTCTGCTTGTTGCTTGCTGGCTGCCTTGCCCTTTCAGCCTCATCTTGCTTAAGTGAATGCAGCGATGTAACTGGGTTACAGGCGATCTTTGCTTCTCTTGAGAGGAACTTGACAAACTGACTGAAGCTTGGGAACTCGCCGTTCTCTTCTTCCATGTCAACGACTTTCCGATTCCATCTAGCTGTTAGCCAGTCAGGTAACTTTGCAAGAAGCTTCCTGTTTTCATTGCAGTCATTCAGGATCTCCAGTTCCTTGATGTGCAGCATGGCGGCTTCACAACTGCGAAGAAAGTCTGCAAAGTCTCTGAGCTCAGTGTTGTCTTTGGCTCCAATCCTGGGCCATGTGTGAAGCTTATCCCTGTATGCTTTTGCGATGGTAAATGGGCTCCCATATCTCTCTTCCAACAGCTTCCATGCAGCAGTGTAGGCTGACTCTGTTCCTAGAAGGAAGTAACCGTCGAGTGCATTCTTGGCTTGTCCGCTCACGTACCTGCGAAGGTAGTATATCTTCTCCTTCTCCCTGATGTTTTTCTCGTCTATCAACGTTTGGAATGACAACTTCCAGTCGCTGTACTTTAACGGATCACCCATGAATATTGCAGGTTCTGGAATAGGTATACGACTCGCACTCATCGCATCAGAAAGCATTTTAATGAGCTCTAATGAAGTTGAATCAGCTGGCGTAGCTGTTGGTTGAGAAGCTTGGACGATAGAAGCTTGAGGTGTAGATGTCAGAGGACCTCTTTCAGGAAGTGATGGCTTACGATCTGCTGCCAGATTATCTTGTGACACCTCATGGATATTTAGTCCTTGGTTGTACACTTCACACTTTGCTCGTGCGGCATTGAAGTCTTTGACTGTTTCTAAATGTTTGATCTTCAAACGCTTTTCTTCGAGTTTGGCTTTGATTTCAGCTGCCTCTTCTTCTCTTTTAATTCTCCACTGAATTTCTTCTTGTTCTTTCTGTTGGCGTCGCTTCATGTCTGCTATCTCTTGGGCTGCTATCTTCCTCTTAGCTTCTGCCTCCAGATGCTGCAATTCCAATTGTTCTCTTTGTTGTTCTTCCAAGACTTGCAGAACAGCTTGGCTTGCTGCGGCCTCCGCGACAGCTTCTTGGTGCTTTATGGAAGATGCTTTTGAGCGCCCTGAGGGACTCTTCAGAAAGGAAGTGACAGATTCCAATTCACTTAAAGTGGAGTTCCAAAGAGAACCAGCTTCCGGCCAATCTGGCTCATCTTCATGTGGGTGCTTCCCATCCAGGTAAGCTGTGACTTTGGCAACAATGAAATCTGAAACTTGTGTGCAGATATCTACTTGTCGTCTTGTGTCTTGGTCTGGAGTTGAGACTCTGCGCAGATCTTCATAGACACGGTGGACGTCTCCTGAAAGGCCCTTGACATCATGAAGGATATCTTGCAGTAGACACTCTGAAAACGCTTCTGTTGTATGTGACAGTGCCTTCTTGGAGAGTTTTACATTTGTTCGCCATTTATTGTAAGAGTAATTGAATCTTAGTTTGACTGTTTTCATTTTCTCCTCTTGCATTGCTTTTCCCTTCTCTGTCAGGGTACGGGTACGCTCGCTGTGTCATTGCGGCTGTGGTTCTTGAAAGTTGCTTACATCATCTTTTGGAAGATGTTCAAGGACTTCACTTCCATCATCAACTTGCCCTACCTGAAGTGTTGACTCACTATACTGTGACATCGCTAAGCTGTACTAAATGTAAACTCAAATAAATAAATATAGAATGTAAATATAGAATGTGTGAATGCTAACTGTAATGCTAACTTATGTGAAAGTAAATAAAGCCTGCATTAAGTGGAACCATCTACTCTAATGTGTCTAGTGCCTTTAAACTGAAATGAAATAAATATGTACTGAAATACTTAAATGGTTCAAAATACTATTCACTGTGCTTATGACTAATAATGCACTAAAATGGCTCAAAATTCACAAGAAACCCAAAACATAGCATTAGCTTAAAACATAAGAAGGAAAATAAGCATCAATGTCAAATACCAAAAAATACCAAAAATACACTTTAAAGTGGCAGATAAAATACTTTCCAACTTAAAACAGAAGCATTTAACTGAAAGATGTAAATATTTAACCTTCCTTAAATGATGAGCTTCAGTAACCTTTAGATGAAAGACTCAAATGTAGAACATTGCATTACCACACAAATAGCTTTACAGCACAACACACCATGGAACCAGCGTCACTTAGCTCAACCTTTAAATAAATCCTAGAAAAGACGTTTCTTGCTAATGCCCTTAGTCACTCTTGTCAGTGTCCTTCTTTGTGGCTTCGCTTTTAAACAGTCTTTGATTCAGTTCGTATCCGCTTTTCCAGTTTAATCAAGTGGTTGTGTGTGCATTCCACTTATCTGCGTATCCTTCCTTGCTACGAGAGCCGCAGTGCTCATGCCCAAAAGCCGGGCGCGTTGACCGACGATGAGCTTGACAACGGTTGCTAGGCACACTGGATACGAGCTGGCTTCGTGATCTTGCTTCGGTTGGGATGGCTTCACCTCCGACGTGATGAACAGTCCCGAGTTTTCACTGTAACTCCTCTCAAAGCACGACGACAAGACGTAGGTTTTCTTTAACGGGTTTATTCCTCCAGGCAATCTTGTAAAGCCTCCCAAAAACCTTGAAAACTAAATAAACACAATACACAATATCAGAATGAAGTTAGCTAAAACGCTAACATGAACCAAACCTTACAGAAATGAATAAAATAAATTACAAACAATAAAACCTCGTTGGCTGCGTGCGTGAACAGAGAGAAATTAAGTCCTTGGTGACTTGAGTCCTTGTGGTCATCTGTCCTGAGTTGAGTGTAAATGTGGCAGAGGCCTGGATAGTATCAGAGCCACCATTGAAGATAACTCATCCAAGTTTCAAGAATATATCAGTAAGATTGCCTCAAAGGATGCGGAGTATATATATACATCTATCTATCTATCTATCTATCTATCTATCTATCTATCTATCTATCTATCTATCTATCTATCTATCTATCTATCTATCTATCTATCTATCTATCTATCTATCTATCTATCTATCTATCTATCTATCTATATATATATATATATACATATATATATATATATATATATATATATATATATATATATACACCCCATAAATACAAGTACATAATGTTAACTCAAAGTTGGTTTTCAAACTTGTTATTTTTTATGTTTTTGTATTATATCTTGTTATGGTAATTTGCATTTTTGCTACCAGGTCAAACTTTTACATTCCTCACTTTTATAACTCCCATTATTGAATTGGGAGGCTGAACTTCAGATACAGGAAAAAAGGCTGACAAAGGATGTATTTTCTAAACTCTCTAAAGAACTTTGTCATACAAAACAGCACCAAAAGCAAGTAAAGGCCCTTATACCTCAATGCTGGGTCACGGATTTAAACAATTAATCTGAATCTGTAGGACAGATGTGCAGATAGATCTATGGTTCTGAGGCTTAAGCCCTGGATGTTTTCTGAATAGTGCCTTGTTCTCACTAAAGAAGAAATTTGAAGTTGTGGCATAGGGCCAGGGGAGGATGGTGAGAGAGATCCTCATCTGTCACCATGACAAATAATTTCTAAGATTCAAAGATAAGAGATAAACATAAATTTATCCACGTGACTGTTATATAAAGTTGTTTTCTGTGTATATTTAACTTACTGTTGAAACATCAATACATATAGACAATACAAAGAATTGAACATGTCCAAGGCCCCTCTGTGGGTGTTTCTAGTCTCCAAGGGTGTCCCCACCTTCTGTAGGTGCAACAGCACTGTGTTTTCTTGTCTCTTCTTTGGTCTCCAGTGCCACCTCTTCCTTGGTTGTCAGCAGCGTCTCTTTGTGGGTCCTCAGGACCGCCTATCTGTGGGTCTGCCATTTGAGATCCTAGCTCCGCCTCACCCTTGATTGCATTAACTCATTGTCTCGAATGCAATCCCTCACACTAAACATGCTTTTAGCGAGAGTGAAGAGGAAAAGCTCCCTTTTAACAGGAAGAAACCTCCAGCAGAACCAGGCTCAGTGTGAGCGGCCATCTGCTGAGGCCGACTGGGGTTCAAGGAGACAGAAGCAGAGATATAAAAAGCAGCTGTAAAAGGCGGCCCCGTCCAGGAAACACACAGCCAGGCAGACGAGCTCCAAGACCACTCCTATGTCACAGGATGATAAGAGCACATCCAGTCAGTCAGAGAAAAAGGACTACACTGAAAAACAGGCAGATCTCCCAATATCTACAGTGGGCACTGGTTGGAAATGGACGGTTTCCTGCGTGATTCCTGTGTGATTCCCACGTGAATCACGTAGTATTTCCTGAGGCCAGTTTTTTTATTTCAAAAAGAACTGCAATGTACCCGGACAACCACCAGGTGGCGCTTGGGATCTCTGCCGTGCTGAGGGTGACGTTTGTGGGCCTGCAGTCAACTGAAAAGCAGGTTTATTGGGGATCTTGGTGTGATACTGTGCTATTTTATTTTGTTTTTGATTAAAATAAAGTTAATGAATTAATTTAACATAAGATTATGCAGTCAAGTGACTGCATAATCTTATTTTATGAAAATGGTTGCGTAGTTATAGATACACCTCCGATCTTATCCGAGAACTGTTATTTCTATTTATCTGCATCGCTATTATTTAATGAAAAATAAAATTAATTAAGTTGGAGCCGGGGATACGGACTGTAGCGCAACCAGAGACTGCGGTAAAGCTAGCCGCCTCTTCGAAAATAACAGTAAAGCCAGCCCGCTCTCGATTTTCACATGCGCGACAGCTCAAGACATTATGGTACCGCCATTTACGTGCTGCTTTCACAATAAAAGCGTGCATCCGGTCCATGTTTAATCTACTGGAAATAGATTTACAACGGCTTCGAGTTTTACATGCTGCTTTCACAATAAAAGCGCGCATCCGGTCCATGTTTAATCTACTGGAAATAGATTTACAACGGCTTCGAATTTTAGACTTTGTATTTATGCTGAAAGACTCTGTTGATCTGATGTGTCATTTCAAAATAAAACACAATTAAAAAAGCACTTTTTGACTTTCTTAACCTAAGTTGCCGTGCCCATTGCTGGAAAACTCTCTGTTTCCAATGACTTCCAGCACATCTGGTTGACAGAGGGACACCTCTAGAACACAACCACAAACTGTCAACAACATCTGATGTGTCATTTCAAAATAAAACACAATTAAAAAAGCACTTTTTGACTTTTTTAACCTAAGTTGCCGTGCCCATTGCTGGAAAACTCTCTGTTTCCAATGACTTCCAGCACATCTGGTTGACAGAGGGACACCTCTAGAACACAACCACAAACTGTCAACAACATCTGATGTGTCATTTCAAAATAAAACACAATTAAAAAAGCACTTTTTGACTTTTTTAACCTAAGTTGCCGTGCCCATTGCTGGAAAACTCTCTGTTTCCAATGACTTCCAGCACATCTGGTTGACAGAGGGACACCTCTAGAACACAACCACAAACTGTCAACAACATCTGATGTGTCATTTCAAAATAAAACACAATTAAAAAAGCACTTTTTGACTTTCTTAACCTAAGTTGCCGTGCCCATTGCTGGAAAACTCTCTGTTTCCAATGACTTCCAGCACATCTGGTTGACAGAGGGACACCTCTAGAACACAACCACAAACTGTCAACAACATCTGATGTGTCATTTCAAAATAAAACACAATTAAAAAAGCACTTTTTGACTTTTTTAACCTAAGTTGCCGTGCCCATTGCTGGAAAACTCTCTGTTTCCAATGACTTCCAGCACATCTGGTTGACAGAGGGACACCTCTAGAACACAACCACAAACTGTCAACAACATCTGATGTGTCATTTCAAAATAAAACACAATTAAAAAAGCACTTTTTGACTTTCTTAACCTAAGTTGCCGTGCCCATTGCTGGAAAACTCTCTGTTTCCAATGACTTCCAGCACATCTGGTTGACAGAGGGACACCTCTAGAACACAACCACAAACTGTCAACAACATCTGATGTGTCATTTCAAAATAAAACACAATTAAAAAAGCACTTTTTGACTTTCTTAACCTAAGTTGCCGTGCCCATTGCTGGAAAACTCTCTGTTTCCAATGACTTCCAGCACATCTGGTTGACAGAGGGACACCTCTAGAACACAACCACAAACTGTCAACAACATCTGATGTGTCATTTCAAAATAAAACACAATTAAAAAAGCACTTTTTGACTTTTTTAACCTAAGTTGCCGTGCCCATTGCTGGAAAACTCTCTGTTTCCAATGACTTCCAGCACATCTGGTTGACAGAGGGACACCTCTAGAACACAACCACAAACTGTCAACAACATCTGATGTGTCATTTCAAAATAAAACACAATTAAAAAAGCACTTTTTGACTTTCTTAACCTAAGTTGCCGTGCCCATTGCTGGAAAACTCTCTGTTTCCAATGACTTCCAGCACATCTGGTTGACAGAGGGACACCTCTAGAACACAACCACAAACTGTCAACAACATCTGATGTGTCATTTCAAAATAAAACACAATTAAAAAAGCACTTTTTGACTTTCTTAACCTAAGTTGCCGTGCCCATTGCTGGAAAACTCTCTGTTTCCAATGACTTCCAGCACATCTGGTTGACAGAGGGACACCTCTAGAACACAACCACAAACTGTCAACAACATCTGATGTGTCATTTCAAAATAAAACACAATTAAAAAAGCACTTTTTGACTTTCTTAACCTAAGTTGCCGTGCCCATTGCTGGAAAACTCTCTGTTTCCAATGACTTCCAGCACATCTGGTTGACAGAGGGACACCTCTAGAACACAACCACAAACTGTCAACAACATCTGATGTGTCATTTCAAAATAAAACACAATTAAAAAAGCACTTTTTGACTTTTTTAACCTAAGTTGCCGTGCCCATTGCTGGAAAACTCTCTGTTTCCAATGACTTCCAGCACATCTGGTTGACAGAGGGACACCTCTAGAACACAACCACAAACTGTCAACAACATCTGATGTGTCATTTCAAAATAAAACACAATTAAAAAAGCACTTTTTGACTTTCTTAACCTAAGTTGCCGTGCCCATTGCTGGAAAACTCTCTGTTTCCAATGACTTCCAGCACATCTGGTTGACAGAGGGACACCTCTAGAACACAACCACAAACTGTCAACAACATCTGATGTGTCATTTCAAAATAAAACACAATTAAAAAAGCACTTTTTGACTTTCTTAACCTAAGTTGCCGTGCCCATTGCTGGAAAACTCTCTGTTTCCAATGACTTCCAGCACATCTGGTTGACAGAGGGACACCTCTAGAACACAACCACAAACTGTCAACAACATCTGATGTGTCATTTCAAAATAAAACACAATTAAAAAAGCACTTTTTGACTTTTTTAACCTAAGTTGCCGTGCCCATTGCTGGAAAACTCTCTGTTTCCAATGACTTCCAGCACATCTGGTTGACAGAGGGACACCTCTAGAACACAACCACAAACTGTCAACAACATCTGATGTGTCATTTCAAAATAAAACACAATTAAAAAAGCACTTTTTGACTTTTTTAACCTAAGTTGCCGTGCCCATTGCTGGAAAACTCTCTGTTTCCAATGACTTCCAGCACATCTGGTTGACAGAGGGACACCTCTAGAACACAACCACAAACTGTCAACAACATCTGATGTGTCATTTCAAAATAAAACACAATTAAAAAAGCACTTTTTGACTTTCTTAACCTAAGTTGCCGTGCCCATTGCTGGAAAACTCTCTGTTTCCAATGACTTCCAGCACATCTGGTTGACAGAGGGACACCTCTAGAACACAACCACAAACTGTCAACAACATCTGATGTGTCATTTCAAAATAAAACACAATTAAAAAAGCACTTTTTGACTTTCTTAACCTAAGTTGCCGTGCCCATTGCTGGAAAACTCTCTGTTTCCAATGACTTCCAGCACATCTGGTTGACAGAGGGACACCTCTAGAACACAACCACAAACTGTCAACAACATCTGATGTGTCATTTCAAAATAAAACACAATTAAAAAAGCACTTTTTGACTTTTTTAACCTAAGTTGCCGTGCCCATTGCTGGAAAACTCTCTGTTTCCAATGACTTCCAGCACATCTGGTTGACAGAGGGACACCTCTAGAACACAACCACAAACTGTCAACAACATCTGATGTGTCATTTCAAAATAAAACACAATTAAAAAAGCACTTTTTGACTTTTTTAACCTAAGTTGCCGTGCCCATTGCTGGAAAACTCTCTGTTTCCAATGACTTCCAGCACATCTGGTTGACAGAGGGACACCTCTAGAACACAACCACAAACTGTCAACAACATCTGATGTGTCATTTCAAAATAAAACACAATTAAAAAAGCACTTTTTGACTTTCTTAACCTAAGTTGCCGTGCCCATTGCTGGAAAACTCTCTGTTTCCAATGACTTCCAGCACATCTGGTTGACAGAGGGACACCTCTAGAACACAACCACAAACTGTCAACAACATCTGATGTGTCATTTCAAAATAAAACACAATTAAAAAAGCACTTTTTGACTTTCTTAACCTAAGTTGCCGTGCCCATTGCTGGAAAACTCTCTGTTTCCAATGACTTCCAGCACATCTGGTTGACAGAGGGACACCTCTAGAACACAACCACAAACTGTCAACAACATCTGATGTGTCATTTCAAAATAAAACACAATTAAAAAAGCACTTTTTGACTTTCTTAACCTAAGTTGCCGTGCCCATTGCTGGAAAACTCTCTGTTTCCAATGACTTCCAGCACATCTGGTTGACAGAGGGACACCTCTAGAACACAACCACAAACTGTCAACAACATCTGATGTGTCATTTCAAAATAAAACACAATTAAAAAAGCACTTTTTGACTTTCTTAACCTAAGTTGCCGTGCCCATTGCTGGAAAACTCTCTGTTTCCAATGACTTCCAGCACATCTGGTTGACAGAGGGACACCTCTAGAACACAACCACAAACTGTCAACAACATCTGATGTGTCATTTCAAAATAAAACACAATTAAAAAAGCACTTTTTGACTTTCTTAACCTAAGTTGCCGTGCCCATTGCTGGAAAACTCTCTGTTTCCAATGACTTCCAGCACATCTGGTTGACAGAGGGACACCTCTAGAACACAACCACAAACTGTCAACAACATCTGATGTGTCATTTCAAAATAAAACACAATTAAAAAAGCACTTTTTGACTTTCTTAACCTAAGTTGCCGTGCCCATTGCTGGAAAACTCTCTGTTTCCAATGACTTCCAGCACATCTGGTTGACAGAGGGACACCTCTAGAACACAACCACAAACTGTCAACAACATCTGATGTGTCATTTCAAAATAAAACACAATTAAAAAAGCACTTTTTGACTTTCTTAACCTAAGTTGCCGTGCCCATTGCTGGAAAACTCTCTGTTTCCAATGACTTCCAGCACATCTGGTTGACAGAGGGACACCTCTAGAACACAACCACAAACTGTCAACAACATCTGATGTGTCATTTCAAAATAAAACACAATTAAAAAAGCACTTTTTGACTTTCTTAACCTAAGTTGCCGTGCCCATTGCTGGAAAACTCTCTGTTTCCAATGACTTCCAGCACATCTGGTTGACAGAGGGACACCTCTAGAACACAACCACAAACTGTCAACAACATCTGATGTGTCATTTCAAAATAAAACACAATTAAAAAAGCACTTTTTGACTTTCTTAACCTAAGTTGCCGTGCCCATTGCTGGAAAACTCTCTGTTTCCAATGACTTCCAGCACATCTGGTTGACAGAGGGACACCTCTAGAACACAACCACAAACTGTCAACAACATCTGATGTGTCATTTCAAAATAAAACACAATTAAAAAAGCACTTTTTGACTTTTTTAACCTAAGTTGCCGTGCCCATTGCTGGAAAACTCTCTGTTTCCAATGACTTCCAGCACATCTGGTTGACAGAGGGACACCTCTAGAACACAACCACAAACTGTCAACAACATCTGATGTGTCATTTCAAAATAAAACACAATTAAAAAAGCACTTTTTGACTTTTTTAACCTAAGTTGCCGTGCCCATTGCTGGAAAACTCTCTGTTTCCAATGACTTCCAGCACATCTGGTTGACAGAGGGACACCTCTAGAACACAACCACAAACTGTCAACAACATCTGATGTGTCATTTCAAAATAAAACACAATTAAAAAAGCACTTTTTGACTTTTTTAACCTAAGTTGCCGTGCCCATTGCTGGAAAACTCTCTGTTTCCAATGACTTCCAGCACATCTGGTTGACAGAGGGACACCTCTAGAACACAACCACAAACTGTCAACAACATCTGATGTGTCATTTCAAAATAAAACACAATTAAAAAAGCACTTTTTGACTTTTTTAACCTAAGTTGCCGTGCCCATTGCTGGAAAACTCTCTGTTTCCAATGACTTCCAGCACATCTGGTTGACAGAGGGACACCTCTAGAACACAACCACAAACTGTCAACAACATCTGATGTGTCATTTCAAAATAAAACACAATTAAAAAAGCACTTTTCGACTTTCTTAACCTAAGTTGCCGTGCCCATTGCTGGAAAACTCCCTGTTTCCAGTTGTTACAACACAAAGTTATGAAGTTGTTTGATTCTCAGCCCCGTAAATGCAACTCTCATAGCAAGGTAACTGGAAGGTGTCAACGACACGTTGGATTTGCGAAACAGAATAACAGTAAGGCATTGAGTGTTTGAAAATCAATGTAAACCACACTTTATTCAACACACTTTACATATTTACAGTATAGAACATTTATGTTTAAACAACACACCCCAACATTGGTCACCCCAACAATAATCAAAACTTGACCTCTTGGAGACCCTCCACCACCTTCAGCTATCAGCCTGGACAAGAAATGAGAGTGGGATTAAACAAAGCAAATACAAAAAAAAATTACTACAATATGTATAAGTAGTAAAATGAGTTATTCTCATCAAAAAAAACAAATACAATCAAAATAAATAATTATCTTCAGCTGCATATTTTGTATGCATTTGTTCATGTCACCTGCATGTGATTTACAAAAATAGTTGTTGTTCTATGTTACACATATTTATAATAAAAAATAAAAAAAATGAATAAACGTCTTACCACACAACTGACAATTCCATTCCATGTTCCCAGGCACTCCTCATGGAACCACCTTTCACAAGTGTCACACTAAATCTGAAAAAACAAAACAAAAACGTATGCAATAGGATGAAAACAACTTACCTATTATGTCTCTTCTTTTTATTATTATATTACTAAAGCTATGTATAACCCATAGGTGTATGTGAAATACCATCTTGAGAACTCAACACTAGACGGCTATTGAACCAACTTCAATAGAGTAAAACTGTTTTTGAAGAGTTTAATTTCTAATATATGTATTGAAACATCTGTTTCAAGTTTCATATATTCAATGTAAAAAATTAATTTAACTTACATGTGACTGAAAGCAACTGTATTAAAGTCGTTTTGATGTTATGACAAAATCAAAACAAATACGTTGCACATGTTTCTTAAAGTATGTTAAAATCGTCATATACTTTAAATGTTCATGTCGGAAAAGTTACCACACTTTGGTACTCACACTGAGGATGGACACTACTAATAATTGACATAATTTTGCATTGAAAATGCATTTAACCCTTTATGTGTTGCATCTAGTTGTCCTAACACAGGTTTAGTTTAATAAGATTATAAATTCTTACAGTATGAAAGCTATTAAGAAACCATTATGTTAACCTAGTTATCCTTGTATGGTCCAGGTGTGGCCAGTGTCTACTTCTAGCAGTCACTGATCAAGAGGTAATTAATCAATCAATTACATTTTATTTGTATAGCTCCTTTCATCAAAAAGGCATTTCTATGTGCCTTGTTGCTGAAATGTATGACGATGTAAAATTGAATACCGAAAAAAATTGCATTTGTCAAAAATTAAAATTTTGGAAACTATATTGTAATTGTGTCATATCCAACTTTTAACATAAGAAATGTCCAGAAATTAAACACCTGAAATGAAGACTTGTCAACAGAAATGACATTACAACAACACACTGTCTCACCCATTTTGTAATTGGAGGCCCCGCTCCAGGAGGTTTTGCCAATGAACACAGGGAGCAGTTGTTCCCTGTCTCGAAAACTAAAATTAAACACAGTTTATAAAATTGTTAACTGTGAAATAATTGTAAAAACAGTGAAATTTAAAAAAATCTACATATCACACACATACTACATAAAATGTGTCATCATGTCTTCTTACAGTGACTGACGTTAAGACCACACACAAGTTAAATGTAAAATTAATAACAGCAAACTCTGAATTTCAAATGGGCAATGGTTTGAAGTTGGTAATGATGTACATCTGACATAATACAGAAAAATAGGGTGGATCATTTGATATCAACACACACACCAGATGCTGAGAGAATAAGTTCAGCAAACGATCTCCTTTCCTTTGCCATGTCTCTTGTGGAAGTACTAAATGACAGGGTTGGGGGATCAGGAAAAGCCTTCATCACTTCCTTGGCAATCTAAGAAAGCATTGAATACGTTAACTTTCACAATATTCTAAATATTCTCACCATTAACAAACAATATTTAAATGTAATTGTTAACTGACAAAATTTATTTGGAGATTTACATACCATTACCACAATGGACCGTCCTGCGGACAAGGATGGTCCATCACGTCCCCTTTCCATGTCATTTTTAACCAGTCAGCGTGTCCTATTGCTGAATTTCGGACTTTTAGGTATTCACTGCACAAATTTCACAATGTCATTAGTAACAAAAGGACACAATTTTAAATCATTGACAATTTAGTAATACATACGAATAACATATATGACATTCAAAAATACTGAAAATACTGTGTTACATCACAAATGTTCAGACATGACTTTAAAAAATACTACTTTTAAAAATTTAGGCATATAGATATGCTTTAACAACATGTCAAATATAGCAGCATTATGATCTAATTAAAGTAGGTATGCCTTCTTCTTTTTTATAAAAAAAAGAAATACACAGTCAAGATCTATTTTAAAGGGCGATGTAAGCATGCTGCAATTCATAAACATAATATTCACTCAGTTTCACAGCAAAATACTCTTCCTAAGAAATAGTGTGATTTCTTTTTTGATCTTTTTGTCATTTTTTTTTAATTATTTTTTTTGTTAAAATTTAATACTTTTGTTACACATAATAAAACAGTAATATAAAAATAAAAAAAAAACAATTAAAAAAACACTAACACAAACATTTATGACAAAATGTATTAACCTCTGTGTGAAGCAAGTAAGAGGGGAGGCTTGCAGCGCACACAACAATCGCGATCCTATGAGGTGCCCCCAGGGACATAAATCAGAATTAACTTGCATATACACATATTAAATTACACTCTTCCATATAATATACTGAAAACCTCACACAAACACTAGTAAAAAGCTCTCACATAAACTAGTGAAAACATTGACCTCTTATATAATCTACTCAAAAGCTCTCATACAAAGTAGTGAGAACTGTTCATATAAACTGGTGAAAAGCTTTACCTTTCATACACACTACTAGAAAGCTTTCATATACACTATTAAAAAGCTCTCATATACACTACTAGAACGCTCTCATATACACTATTAGAAAGCTCTCATATACACTATTAGAAAGCTCTCATATACACTATTAGAACGCTCTCATATACACTACTAGAACGCTCTCATATACACTATTAGAACGCTCTCATATACACTATTAGAATGCTCTCATAAACACTACTAGAATGCTCTCATATACACTATTAGAACGCTCTCATATACACTATTAGAAAGCTCTCATAAACACTATTAGAACGCTCTCATAAACACTATTAGAACGCTCTCATATACACTATTAGAAAGCTCTCATATACACTACTAGAACGCTCTCATAAACACTATTAGAAAGCTCTCATACACACTACTGAAAAGCTATTAGCGGATTTCAGTTGAAACGGAAGGTGTTTCAGTTGAAACGGAAGGTGTTTCAGTGAAACAGGAAGGACCGTCATTACACCGGAAGTTGTTTTAAACGGAGGGCATTCTGGCTAGCTCCGTACATTTTGTGCTATCTCCGGCCGAAATTGTATCAAATAAAATTATTGATTCATGCTCAGCTATCCGCTAAACAACTCACAGAAGCATGGGCATTACTCGACTTTATTTTTTATGTTTTTGCTTCAACAGAGATCCTTTTCCGGTGTTGTGCGAAATTCTGTTCCCATGTGAAAATCTGTTCCACCTGTGTCGGGAGCGCGCCGCGCATTGCAGCCACATAAGCGGATCTGATCATTTCCCAGGCCTTTCGGATCATTTCTTGGTTAAATAAAAAGTCGTAAAATTATACAAGGTTGAGACATTTAGTTTAATCAGCCGCTGTTGTTTACAAAATTGTAAAATAAAAAAAATAAATGCGGTTTTCTTATGCTGTTTTGTGTTGTTATTTTAAACGCCAAGAGAATCAGTCTCTTTCCAAGTTTTTTCACTTCAGCCTGACAGAAATAAAAGTCAAGTCACCAAATACCAAATTTGTATTTATAATTTTTTATTACTGATATAAGATGATGGGAAGTGCCTGATAGCAGTTCCATAATATAGAAACAAATTAATTTAGCTGCAAATCTTAAACTGTGTTTATTCCTATCTTCATCAACAACAAACCATCTGGATTCGGTGATATTTGAGCAATGTTTGCCTAAATTAAAGGAGGGGGACCATATATTTTAGCTTTCTAATAGTGTGTATGAGAGCGTTCTAATAGTGTATATGAGAGCTTTCTAATAGTGTATATGAGAGCGTTCTAATAGTGTATATGAGAGCTTTCTAGTAGTGTATATGAGAGCTTTCTAGTAGTGTATATGAGAGCTTTCTAATAGTGTATATGAGAGCGTTCTAATAGTGTATATGAGAGCTTTCTAATAGTGTATATGAGAGCTTTCTAATAGTGTATATGAGAGCTTTCTAATAGTGTATATGAGAGCTTTCTAATAGTGTATATGAGAGCTTTCTAATAGTGTATATGAGAGCTTTCTAATAGTGTATATGAGAGCGTTCTAATAGTGTATATGAGAGCTTTCTAATAGTGTATATGAGAGTTTTCTAATATTGTATATGAGAGTGTTCTAATAGTGTATATGAGAGCGTTCTAATAGTGTATATGAGAGCTTTCTAATAGTGTATATGAGAGCTTTCTAATAGTGTATATGAAAGCTTTCTAGTAGTGTGTATGAAAGGTAAAGCTTTTCACCAGTTTATATGAACAGTTCTCACTACTTTGTATGAGAGCTTTTGAGTAGATTATATAAGAGGTCAATGTTTTCACTAGTTTATGTGAGAGCTTTTTACTAGTGTTTGTGTGAGGTTTTCAGTATATTATATGGAAGAGTGTAATTTAATATGTGTATATGCAAGTTAATTCTGATTTATGTCCCTGGGGGCACCTCATACGATCCTCTATCCATACATAAAGACTTACTGTTGGGATCTGGAGATCTACCACCTTTCTCCAGCAGAGAGCGCCCTGGGTCTCCTGAGTTGAAGCCTCCTGCACACCTGAGGCTGATTCACCTGATTAGGAGACCTACTACTTAAGCAGCGGCCAGACCTGTCTTCAGCGGCGGAGTGTTGACCAGTTTTGGTTAGCAGAAACCTGAGCCTCAGCCTGCACATAGAATCTCTGTCTACTGTGGAGAGTAACCCAGATTCTAACCAGCCTCTGTCTTCTCTGCTCCTAGGAAAACCCGACTGAGTCTGTAGCTCTGGAGGAGCTCATGCTTGGAAACCTGCCTGCCTGCCCAGAGAAGCCAAACCTGAAGATCCTCAGTCTGAATCTCCCAGCTAGTTCTCAGGGGAGAACTAGGAGAACAACTCAAGGTCTGAATCTCGCTAGGCTGAAGCTAAGCTCTGCCACTGCTGAGCTCTCTGCTGAATCCACAGTCTCTGGACCCAACCGGTTCCCTCTCTCCATTGATCAGTCTGAACCTCATCAGGTACAAATCAGAATCAAGACTCTGTCAAGACTTCACTGCTATCTGGCTAACCAAACAATCCCTCTCTGCAGATTACTCTGTGATACCAGTCCCGGACCAGTACCAGAACCTGTCTGATCATTTACTCTGTGTGTGCTTCCAAATAAACTGTTTAACTTTTACTCAATCTCCTGTGGTGTTCTGCATGTGGGTTTAATCACAGAGACCCATCATGACACTTACCTAAACCTTTTTGCAGCTTCGTCTGACTCTTTCTTTTCATGTTTGCTGGCAGCTGGGTCCACAAGACAGACTGTCTGTTTTATAGCATTGATGTACTAATAAGAACATGAAAGTTAATACATGACATTTTTGCTAAAACAGATGTCTTTGTAGGATAATATTTATGCATAGCTTACAAGAAACTTCCAATGGTTCCCATTGACGTTCACAAAGGACAAAATTCCTTTGTAATTCTCAAATTTTACCTGTAAAATAAAAAATAAATAATTAGACATATTTTTTTAATTTTATAATACAACTTAAAAAACATTACATTGCACACATTAATATTTATTAAATAAATCAGTATTTATGAAACAGTATTTTATATAATACATCTAATTTTTTTTTATATTAAAAGTATTTATCTTACATTTCATTAAAAAAAAAGATTTGTAAACATAAAAACATGGACAGCTCATACAAACATATGAAATGCACATTGCATACTTATGCAGCTCATATAAAACCTATTCCACTAAATATTACCTTTAGATAATATACTGAATCAGTAGTAGAGAATAGAAATGTGTATTTAAACATACATAATTGAAGATTTTTAATATTACCGTACATACAAGATTTTTTTAATGAAGCTTATAGTTTCAATAGAACCTAGAAGCAGCATTCAATGCTTAAGACTGTGTCTCTGTAGGTGTTGTATTCAACTCTCTTCGAGTTACATTGAAGATGTTCTCAAATGATATATCAAATATCTCAAATATCAGTCAGCCTCTGATGAACAAGCTAAAGCAGATGCTGTGTAGTCACAACAGCTTCACAAGTCCAGGCCTTTATTGAATTAACATAATACAATTTCAGATAGTCTGTGTAACCTGTTACAAATAATTGTGGCGGACATGTCAAAACTTACTGACAAGTGACTGATATCATATGAACTACACAATTACAAAATTCAATTACAAATACCTTTGGCAATGTTTGTCTGGAAACTTGTGAATGGTTTCCAAAAAGTATCACTCCAGCAGTGTAGTGGTTCAGGATGTAAATGCTTCTCTAGATCTCACTCTGACTGGCAATGATATGAAAAAGCCCTTCAATTACCTAAAACCAAAAAATTGTAAATGTTATATCATTGGATTTTAAGTAATTTGATAAATACAATCTTTTTCAAACTGCAAGTCGATGGCTATGTGAGACTCTGTTGTCCATAATTTCAGAGTCCTGTCCGCACTAACAAAACTATTGTCACAGTGTCCTCCTTGTCGTCAGTGATGTCTCTTTTTGGTTCTGTGTTGAATCTGCATATGTTTACCAAAATTTCACATCTCACAGGTCTATCTTAATGAGTTTACATATTTTGCTAGTGTGTTATGCTGTCTTTGCTGTGTGATTGTATGCCACACAGTTTTGGAACTATACTTCTCATATCTGTATATATTGAAAATCAATCGGTCTCCGTCAGTCACGTGACTTTTGTTGCTAAGATGCCATTTTAGGTGGAAAAGGCGTAGTGTAAACAACCGCAGCATAGCTAAACGAAGGACTAAAGGCCTGTTTACATAGCAGCCTGTCCAAGATAAGTCATTACAGTTAACATAAGCCTGAAACCAGGGGCGGATTTAGGAAAATCGGTCTCCGCCAGTCACGTGACATTTGTTGCTAAGACGCCATTTTAGGTGGAAAAGGCGTAGTGTACCGCGCCCGAGGTAAACAATTGACGTCACTTGGCGGAGACCGATTTAAGTGTTGGGAGCTGGAGAAGTTCCACCTTTCTCCAGCAGAGTCCGCCATGGATCCTCCTGAGCTGAGCCTTCGACACACCTGAGGCGCATCTCTATGAGGATCCACAGTATATAACCTGCCTTCAGACCTTGCCTCGACGCCGCAGTGTTAAATCCAGTTTGGTTAGCACCTGAGCCTAGCATCTTCTGAGAACCTTTTTGTTGCTCTTGAATCCAGATAGGATTCTAATCCTTTTTGTCTCTGCTTTCAGGAATCCTGTTTTTCCCTTGTGAGCTCTGGATGAGCTTAACCTGCCGAGCCTGCCCTCTGAGCCAAACCTGAAGACTCTTCTCTGGATTCCCATGCAGCTCTGGACTAAGAGCTGGAAACCCAAAGCCAAGGTCTGCCCTCATGCTAGAAGTAAGACGCTGAAGCGGTTATTGGAGTCTGCTGAACTAAACAGTCTCTGGACCCAACAGTTCCTCTCTCAAAGCCAAACCCGGACTTCTCAAGGTATAAACCTGAAACTCTCAAACTCATCTGCTTCCAAGCTAACTGAGCTGTCATCCACACAGACTCCAGTGAACCAGCCCCCAGGCCTGAACCAGTTCCTGTGTTTATTCCATGTGCTTGTGAACAATAAACTTGTTAAACTTTTCATCCGTTTCCGTGGTGTTCTGCATATTGGGCTTTTCTGAAACCCATCATGACAATAAGATTTTAAAATATATCTACTAATTTACCCTGACATACCTTTTAAAAAAACCCAAAAAATTACTTCTACATTACAATGCATTTATATTAAAGAGTTGATGTTTAATTATGGTTGATTCTATCAATTGTCAATCTAAGAAATTTGTATGGTTGTGGAAAGGGGCATATGCTTAAGTTTGGACCATGGGACATAAATATTTTTGAAGCATTAGTGTCCATTTAAAATAATACATTGCTCCTAGCTCTATTGTGATAATACTCAATACAAAAAAAGTACTAACTATAATAATTTATGTATTTCGTTTGTATTTAAAATGTACAATTTTTATGAGATGTTTAACTATATATAACAATATAATTGTCTACTTCCATTACCTCGCCAGTCAGCCACTGGTGTGGCCTTAATGTCCTCAGCTCAGTGTGGTGGATAACGATGCAGTTTCCTTTGCTTTGTGTTGGAAGCACAGAAACAACTAGCTCTGTATCTTTCTTCTTCCACAAAGAGTCCAGCTGTTTCATGAAATTTTAGGTAGGCACATGTTAACAACAGATACTACAAAATAGCAATGCATCCATCAAACAACACTGACTTTAAAAAAAAAAAATATGGCTTTCATCTTTTACAGCACTTCTTACTGTGGGACATGGCCGTTAGTTTAGGCATCATTAACACCAGTTCCACATTGTTGTTTATGCCCACTATGTCTTTTGTAATTGGCACCTTTTAAAATACCTTAAAAAAGGAAAAGATTTCCCATATGCCTACCTGCATTGAACTTTGGCTTCCTACTGTCTGATTATTGTGTTCATGTCCTTTGTCGCCAATAACCAACATGTTTTCAGCTGACAGTACTGTCATGCTTCCTTTCTGCCATAACAGAGAAAATGTATGTTTATTTAAGCATTAAGCACAAACACAATTTTCATTGACTAGATTGTGTAACAACTCTGTGATTGCACTTCGTAGTAATAGAACAAAACATTTCAGTATTATAACTTTAAATCAATAAATATCCTTAATGTAATTTGAACACACAAACTACATCATATATAAATGCAACACAATTTTATTTTTAATGTGGTCTTATGTGGATCAAGTACTTATATTGTTGTCCATACTCAAAACTAACAAATCATTCCATTACAAATGCACATATGCAAAATGTTTACCTTTGAGGTAAAGTCCTTGAGGAGTTACATATCATAAGTTTCTTGTTTTAAGTAATCATACCTTTTTTGTTACTTTTTGATAGGGGAATGACTTCCGTATAGCTGATACATATCTTCCCTTCTTCCTCAACTTTCGATCCTTCCACTTCTCTTTTCTCACTCGAAATAACTGCAGATACAGGTTCAAATACACTTTTGTTTTTAAATGTATAAATCTGTCATTAAAATAAATTTTCAAAATAATGCCTTTGTAATTTAAAATCATTTAACAGTCATAAACATATCTAAGAAATACATAACAATACTTATATTTTTCTTAACATAAAAAACATATTCACAGATTCCTCCTGTGGAATTTGTAACTTCAAATGTGCAATAAAATGAAGTCATTTGTCAGGGGAGCATACACAGTACTTTGATAAGTGCAATAACTAATTTATCCATCTTAGACTGACGTAAACATTTCATGTGAGCATTGCATGACAATTTATTATGCATGCATTACTTATGGTCTAAAACATTTATCCGTTAACATTTTTTTTCTCATATATCATATTTTATATAACATGTCCTCCAAAAAAACCTACAGTACTTTTGTTATGAAAATGTTATGAGAAACTAATAATACTATAAGGAAAGAGATCTTTAATATTTCAAACACATATGTATTTGTTATTGATCTAGTAATAACTGTCAATATTTGGATAAAGAGCATGAAAAAAACTATTTTGATGTAGTCAATACTGTCATTTTCATTAAATGTTATCACAACATTTGTTATAATAAAAAATGAGATTATTTCACAATAAAATTAACAACACTTATGTTTTTATTTGCATTATTACAAATACAATCAAATGTTATTTCTGTGATCTGACTACGCAGATGCTTTTCAGGTATATTTATACACTAAAACCCCATTTCCTTTATAACATGTAAACAACTAAATGTTTGAAGTATGACATGTTAACTGTTGAGAAATTATGTATTTCAGCACTCAATTGTTTCTACCTAGGAAGCAAAAATTAATTGACTATTGCCAATTCACATACAATTGTATACTGAAGTTTCACCCCTCATAACAGTAGAATTAGGCTGGGGAGGGGTTAAGACATATTATACCCTTTAATTATATGTAACAGTATTCATCATAGATGTTTTATGAATGTTTTTGCATTGCCCAAAAACTCCATATTTAAGTACTTTACCTTCTCTTGGAGTTCTTTTTTTGAGTCCTCATACTCTTTCAAAAGTGCTGTGTGTGTGTGCTGATAGCGAACAACAAAGTCATCCAATCTGTTCATCCTTCCGGAAGGGAAACGGATATGTTTAAGGTCCCATTGGCTTTTCTCCATAATGCCCTGTGTTCGGTTGTCCATCATGATGTTCTGAAAGTAAATTTCAATAAACAAGTTAGTATTAGTAAAACTTCAAACATGAAACAGTGCTAAATATAGTCATAATTTCAAATATTGTAATACCTGTCTCTTAAGGCTTTTAAGAACACTGTATTTCTTTGAGTAC